>NC_092338.1:256242500-256510000 GCF_046630445.1 Rutidosis leptorrhynchoides | reverse complement strand
TATTATTATTATTATTATTATTATTATTATTATTATTATTATTATTGTTAGTATTATTATTATTAATACTATTATTATCTTTTTTATTATTAATATAACTATTATTATTAATATAAGTATCATTATTAGAATTATTAATATTATGATCATTATTAATATTATCATAAATATTATTATTATTAATATTATCATAAATATTATTATTATTATTATTATTATTATTATTATTATTATTATTATTATTATTATTATTATCATTATTATTATTATTATTATTATTATTATTATTATTATTATTATTATTAAAAGAACCATTATTTTTAAAATTATCATTTTTATTAAAATTATCATTTTTATTAAAATTATTATTTTTATTATAGTTATTGATATTAATAATATTATAAAAATAATACAACTTAGTATTATTATCATTATTATTATTATTACTATCATTATTAATATTCTTATTATCATTATTAAATCTAATGATTATTATTATTATTATCATTATGTTAGTTATTATTTTAACAAACAAAAGATATTTATATAAAATATAGCTATTACATAATAACTATATTAATATTACATACTCTTTTGTTTTTAAAATAAAATGTTATTAGTAATTATTATATAATATTTATTAATTTACATATAAGATGTAAATATATTTTAATATGATCTGATATATATAAATATTAACTATTTATTTAAAATATATAAAATAGATATAATTAATATATTTATTAAGATAACATATAAATTATTAATATAACAAGTATATTAATAATATTAACTTTTTTATATATTATATGTGTTAATATATATACTTGATATAGGTTCATGAATCCGAGGCCAACCTGCATTTGTTCAGTTTCGTCGTATGCATATTTTTCTACAAAATATCGTATCGTGAGTTATAGTCCCATTTTTTACTATCGAATATTTTTGGGATGAGAATACATGCAGTTTTATAAATATTTTACAAAATAGGCATAAGTAATGAAACTACATTCTATGACGGTATTGTTATACCGGATATCACCCTTTTTGCTTGGTAACCTAACAATTAGTGAACTGGCCACTAATTGAAGCGAATCCTAAAGATAGATCTATGGGAACTAACGACCCCCATCTTGAGAGTTTGAATGCTTTAGTACTTCGATTATTATACAGATGTGTTAATCCTGTATGTTGGAGATATTCTATATGCATTTTTGTTAATGTCGGTTACCAGGTGTTTATTCGTATGAATAGATATTGCAGATGGGTGTTCCTGCGGATTATTTATGAAAATGAAATCTTGTGGTCTATTAAAATTATTGAAATAATTATTTATGATAAACCTATAAACTCACCAACCTTTTGGTTGACACTTTTAAGCATGTTTATTCTCAGGTATTAAAGAAATCTTCCGCTGTGCATTTGCTCATTTTAAAGATAATACATGAAGTCATTCATGCCATATTTCAAAAGACGTTGCATTCAAAAAACATCAATGTGTATCATATTTGGATATCGCCACTGTTGTTATGTTGTAAAATATTATTTATGATGATTGTCTATACGTAGAAGTCATCAGTTGTCAAAAACTTTGGATTTATATACGATGTGTCTTTTAAAAGAATGCAATGTTTGTAAAACGTATCATATAGAGGTCAGTACCTCGCAATGGGACCAGAAGCTGATGTGTTCGTCCAGGTGGATTAGGACGGACCTTCACAAATTGTCTCCATTTCAACACACTCTCCACTCTTCACTCTTCAATTCACTCTCAAATTTAGTTTAGTTTTCTAGTCTAGTTTGAGAATAGTCTTTGGAGACCTTCTCACCTCCGAGTGGGAAATTAAGTACCCGGAGGCGAACGCCGAAGATTGTACTAAGAAGCTGTCTAGAGTCGGAGTTGTCACTTTGTACTTTCGGAACTCGATTAATATACTAATACTTTTATCTTTCCTCTATCTTGTTATAATGTCTTTTATTACCTTGATAGATGATATTATTGTCATGATTAGCGAGTAGTTATATTTTGTGCATGTTGTGATGTAGTTGTTATGCTGCCTGAATATAAAATTGTGTAATGAGATACTTAATGATACGCATAGCGCATCGGGCTAATAATTGGTCTTGTCCTTAAGCCTGGCTCGTTAGCGGTCCATTGGCCTTTTCCCTTAAAACCCTAAAATTGCCTCTATAAATAAAGGGCATGACTTTTACCCTAAAGAGATATCCTGGTACCTCAAACGCTCTCCTCCTCCCCTATAGGGTTTTACCTACACTGCCGTGTAGGGTTTTCCCCTAGCCGCCAATCGACTACGCCTCGATGGACGGCAAACAGCCATAACCACCCTCCCGAAATCATCATCTTGGTTAGGGTTATCACGGTAACCGGACCGGAGGTTAACGCTGCTGTACATAATAAACCCCCCTCTATTGCACTCAAGCGTATCTCTAGCATTCGGTGAAAATATGCTTGATCATTTGACGCCATCCGTGGGACCTTTAACAAAAAGTCTTGCATTCTTCTATAAAGAAAAAGCGTCCGGTGAAAAAGACAAGTCCGATGTCTGGTTACTACGCGTTTCTGGTGATAATATTATCGGTCAGTTGCCTATGCCATTTTTATATAAAAGCTACAATACTTTACGACTATCCCAAAAGGTTAGTTTCTTCTTTCACCATTTATTCATGCATATTATTTTATTATATATATATATATATATGCGTTTATGAAAAAGTCCAAATCAGATCTGTAAAATACACTTATAGATCTTACATTGACTCTGAAATCAAAAATACATATACAAGTGTGGAAGATAAGATGAACTAATATATATCACCGACCAGACTGGGCAATTAATTGTCGTTTAGATTCGATGTAACCTTTATATACAATGGTTAACGATGTCGCTGTTAAACATGAAAATAATTTGTTCAAATCATGATTTATATATCATCCAAAGATCTTGGGGTAACAATATAATACATGCGTTCAACCTCAATTATTTGATATGGACGACCGGAAAACACAGTAATACTATATTCGTTTGTTGACAGTAATACTATAATAAAATAAACGAAAAATACACTCATCCGACATCTTTGTTAAAACCACTCTTTTTTATTGATCTCATTAACATCGCAACGATAAATTCTATTTATGATGATCTTAGTAATGTTTAAAAACGGAACCTGTGGTTTGTCTAAAGTCAACACCTAATACGGGATACTAACCAAAACGGTTTGCTAATTTCTATCGTCTTATTATTTGGATAGATTTTCCAAAAACAAATGTATTACATCCGAATATAGATGCAAACAGTTGGACAAGGTTACAAACTTTACATCTAAGAGTACAACCCTGACAAATTATACATAAAAAAAAGGTGGGATCACTTTTGTGGTCAAATATTTGACTAATTTAAGCTTTATTATCCGTCAATATCAACGGATTTAATGTTTCATCAATATATTTAAACGATATATGCCACAAATAAAGGAATATACACCTAATGAGATAAATTCTCATTGAGATTTTTTCGACCTAGTAATCTAAACGGGTTACATTACTTAATATTCGGATACAAAACATGTCATAATTAATTAAGAAATATTGCATTCAAATCGGCATACAGTTACATACGTCGATGATTTATTCATAAATGAAGGCCATATTTATTATTTATTTTGGCCACAAACGGAATATTCTAATGTGAACATAAATATTTTCTATGTCTAATGAACTCCACAAATTACGCTTAATATATATAAAAAAAAAAAGCGGGATCCGACTGAACAAATGTATTTTTCTATTAGATTATATACATACAGATATTTTATGAAGCTTATTTTTATATTTCGTGAATCAACGGATGAAAACTAAAACACATATGACATATGTATAATTTATGATGGTTATATGATACGTGGAGGGCACAAAAATATTCTTGATCTTCATATGTGGCAAAGTAAAGGATTTTATTTCCAAGATCCGCACCGATCATATGTGCGCAATAATTTTCATTGCAAATTTTAAAAAGCGTTGAATATAGTTTTAGGCGAAAAAATATACTCCGTATATATTAAAAGTGATTTAATGTGGATAGCCTTTCTTAAACGTAACTATGGCGTAAATAATTTTTATTTGGTAACAGATAGTTACAAAATAATTTTATTTTGAATATATATTGCCACAAATCTTATCTTTAAGGAGGTTGCAAAAACTTTTTGTTATTCCATGAATCGTATACATGTGGTGGCATATTATTATTTTCAACATATTATGTATGTTGGAGTTAACATATACCCCATATAAATTAGTTAACATCACAAGGCTAGCATGAGCATATAAATCTATTAGATATTTACATATCTAAATGTGTTTCGCATGCATAAACATTTACAAGTTAAAAAGCCTGTAAACATTTACAAGTTAAAAAGCCTGTTAACGTCATACATATTCAATATGCCCGACTCATGATCTCAACCTTCCCAAGTAGCTATAACACATCTTACATCATATCATTGTTGTTGGCCGGCAAAGGTTAGCAAAATCATGTGGCTTAATAAGTTTGTGCGACCTAACCTTCATTGTGCGAATTGCTAAGGTATTTCCTACAAATGTTTGTGTGATAAATTTATAGTTCAAAACAACTAAATACTATAGTTATCTTGAACTGGGGCTGACATAGTATATACTATAACTAGCGGAAAAAGAACGTTTCCTTCGTCGGTGACAGTCGTACACCTTTAAACCTCTTGGAAGGTCGGAATGTGTCTTCCTTTGGAGATAAGAATCATGTTTCATATAGAGAACACCGGTTAATACTCCACAATGTCGTCTTCGATTTCCATTACCATCTGTATGGTAAAGACATGGACCTGTGATGGTAAAATTCCGCAATATTATTCCGCGATGCCGCTCCATAATACCTCCATGCAGTGTTAATCACGCGATATCACATTCCGCACTATCTGCGCACTAACATAGTCCATGGCTACAATGCGTAAGCCCATGGACAATTATTTAAAGACCATGGTCGCGTAAGCGCGCCCATGGCATATTTATTAAATCCGTGGCCGCAATGCGTAAGCCCATGAACAATTATTTAAAGACCATGGTCGCGTAAGCGCGCCCATGACATATTTATTAAATCCGTGGCTGCAATGCGTAAGCCCATGGACAATTATTTAAAGACCATGGTCGCGTAAGCGCGCCCATGTCATATTTATTATATCCATGGCCGCAATGCGTAAGCTTATAGACAATTATTTAAAGATCATGGTGGCGTAAGCGCACCCATGGCATATTTATTAAATCAATGGCAGCAATGCGTAAGCCCATGGACAATTATTTAAAGACCATGGTCGCGTAAGCACGCCCACGGCATATTTATTAAATCCATGGCCACAATGCGTAAGTCCATGGACAGTTATTTAAAGACCATGGTCGCGTAAGCGCGCCCATGGCATATTTATTAAATCCATGGCCGCAATGCGTAAGCCCATGGACAATTATTTAAAGACCATGGTCGCATAAGCGCGCCCATGGCATATTTTTTTAAATCCATGGCCGCAACGCGTAAGACCATGGACAATTATTTAAAGACCATACCATGGACACTTATTATAATTTCATGGTAGCAATGAGTAAGTTCATGAGATGATTTTATTTGCTCACGGTCGCATGCGTGTTTTTGCACTTCCCATCTAAAAGTGGTTTAAGTTTCATTCTAGATTTCAACACCACTAAGTACTTTAGTACTATTGAAATGGGAGCTACCATGATATAAACATAACTATTGGAAAGGATTATTTTCCTTTCAGTGATTAGCGATTGCATGCCAAAATTCCTTTAAACAGGTAGGATAGACCCGCATACACATCACATATATTATTTTTACGGTTAAGCCCGTAAAGAAAACACACTTATCGAGGGAACTGATCCACCCTCTACAAACTCAGTGTTTCTTATTTAGTGCGTCCAAAACATTATAAACATTAAGTATGTTGATTGCACGCACTGCTTGTAGTGACCCGAACTTTTCCATGTTTATATATATTAAATGAAATTGTTATTTACATGATTAAGTGTTTCCAACATGTTAAGCAATCAAACTTGTGAAGACTTGATTAATTGAAATAGGTTTCATATAGACAATTGACCACCCAAGTTGACCGGTGATTCACGAACGTTAAAACTTGTAAAAACTATATGATGACATACATATGGTTATATATATATAGTTAACATGATATTATGATAAGTAAACATATCATTAAGTATATTAACAATGAACTACATATGTAAAAACAAGACTACTAACTTAATGATTTTGAAACGAGACATATATGTAACGATTATCGTTGTAACGACATTTAATGTATATATATCATATTAAGAGATACTCGTACATCATAATATCATGATAATATAATAATTTAAAATCTCTTTTGATATTATAAACATTGGGTTAACAACATTTAACAAGATCGTTAACCTAAAGGTTTCAAAACAACACTTACATGTAACGACTAACGATGACTTAACGACTCAGTTAAAATGTATATACATGTAGTGTTTTAATATGTATTCATACACTTTTGAAAGACTTCAAGACACTTATCAAAATACTTCTACTTAACAAAAATGCTTACAATTACATCCTCGTTCAGTTTCATCAACAATTCTACTCGTATGCACCCGTATTCGTACTCGTACAATACACAGCTTTTAGATGTATGTACTATTGGTATATACACTCCAATGATCAGCTCTTAGCAGCCCATGTGAGTCACCTGAAACATGTGGGAACCATCATTTGGCAACTAGCATGAAATATCTCATAAAATTACAAAAATATGAGTAATCATTCATGACTTATTTACATGAAAATAAAATTACATATCCTTTATATCTAATCCATACACCAACGACCAAAAACACCTACAAAAACTTTCACTCTTCAATTTTCTTCATCTAATTGATCTCTCTCAAGTTCTATCTTCAAGTTCTAAGTGTTCTTCATAAATTCCAAAAGTTCTAGTTTCATAAAATCAAGAATACTTCCAAGATTGCAAGTTTACTTCCAAGTTTTCTAAATCCATTCCAAGTAATCATCCAAGATCAAGAAACCTTTGTTACTTACAGTATGTTATCTTTCTAATACAAGGTAATAATCATATTCAAACTTTAATTCAATTTCTATAACTATAACAATCTTATTTCGAGTGAAAATCTTACTTGAAATTGTTTTCGTGTCATGATTCTGCTTCAAGAACTTTCAAGCCATCCAAGGATCCTTTGAAGCTAGATCTATTTTTCTCATTTCCAGTAGGTTTATCCAATGAACTTGAGGTAGTAATGATGTTCATAACATCATTCGATTCATACATAAAAAGCTGTCTTATTCAACGTTATAAACTTGTAATCACTAGAACATAGTTTAGTTAATTCTAAACTTGTTCGCAAATAAAGTTAATCCTTTTAACTAGACTTTTAAAATCAACTAAACACATGTTCTATATCTATATGATATGTTAACTTAATGATTTAAAACCCGAAAACACGATAAACACCATAAAACTGGATATACGCCGTCGTAGTAAAACCGGAGGCTGTTTTGGTTGGGATAATTAAAAGCTAAGAAGAACTTTGATTTAAAAGCTATACTTCTGGAAAAATGATTTTTCTTATGAACATGAAACTATATCCAAAAATCATGGTTAAACTCAAAGTGAAAGTATGTTTTTCAAAATGGTCATCAAGATGTCGTTCTTTCGATGGAAATGACTACCTCTTTCAAAAATGACTTGTAACTTGTATTTCTGACTATAAACTTATATTTTTCTGTTTAGATTCATAAAGTTAATTTCAATACGAAACCGTGGCCACTGGAATCACTCAAAATGGATTAGAAACGAAGAAATAGCGAGTAAAACAAGATTGATAAAAACTACTCATTTTACCTACGTGAAAGTTAGTAATAAATCTATTCCAACCATAACCTAATCAACTTATATTGTATATTATGTAATCTTGAGATACCATAGACACGTATACAATGTTTCGACTTATCATGTCGACCCATCTATATATATATTGCGGAACAACCATAGACACTCTATATGTGAATGTTGGAGTTAGCTATACAGGGTTGAGGTTGATTCCAAAATATATATATAGTTTGAGTTGTGATCAATACTGAGATACGTATACACTGGGTCGTGGATTGATTCAAGATAATATTTATCGATTTATTTCTGTACATCTAACTGTGGACAACTAGTTGTAGGTTACTAACGAGGACAACTGACTTAATAAACTTAAAACATCAAAATGTATTAAAAGTTTTGTAAATATATTTTGAACATACTTTGATATATATGTATATATTGTTATAGGTTTGTGAATCAACCAGTGGCCAAGTCTTACTTCGCGACGAAGTAAAAATCTGTGAAAGTGAGTTATAGTCCCACTTTTAAAATCTAATATTTTTGGGATGAGAATATATGCAGGTTTTATAAATGATTTACAAAATAGACACAAGTACGTGAAACTACATTCTATGGTTGAATTATCGAAATTGAATATGCCCCTTTTTATTAAGTCTGCTAATCTAAGAATTAGGGAACATACATCCTAATTGACGCGAATCCTAAAGATAGATCTATTGGGCCTAACAAACCCCATCCAAAGTACCGGATGCTTTAGTACTTCGAAATTTATATCATATCCGAAGGGTGTCCCGGAATGATGGGGATATTCTTATATATGCATCTTGTTAATGTCGGTTACCAGGTGTTCACCATATGAATGATTTTTATCTCTATGTATGGGATGTGTATTGAAATATGAAATCTTGTGGTCTATTGTTACGATTTGATATATATAGGTTAAACCTATAACTCACCAACATTTTTGTTGACGTTTAAAGCATGTTTATTCTCAGGTGAATACTAAGAGCTTCCACTGTTGCATACTAAAATAAGGACAAGATTTGGAGTCCATGTTTGTATGACATTGTGTAAAAACTGCATTCAAGAAACTGATTTCGATGTAACATATTTGTATTGTAAACCATTATGTAATGGTCGTGTGTAAACAGGATATTTTAGATTATCATTATTTGATAATCTATGTAAAGCTTTTTAAACCTTTATTTATGAAATAAAGGTTATGGTTTGTTTTAAAAATGAATGCAGTCTTTGAAAAACGTCTCATATAGAGGTCAAAACCTCGCAACGAAATCAATTAATATGGAACGTTTTTTAATCAATAAGAACGGGACATTTCAGTTGGTATCCGAGCGTTGGTCTTAGAGAACCAGAATTTTGCATTAGTGTGTCTTATCGAGTTTGTTAGGATGCATTAGTGAGTCTGGACTTCGACCGTGTTTACTTCAAAAAAAAAAAAAGATTGCTTAACAAATTTTGTTGGAAACTATATATTTTTAACATGTGAATATTATGTGATATATTAATCTCTTAACGTGTTTGATATTATGTGATAGATGTCTACCTCTAGAAATAGTCACATTGACTCACCTAATAATAATGAAGAGTCAAATGTAAATTGGAATGATTCGTGGACTGATTCACAAGTTCCCGAAGAGGAACCGGAAGAAGAGTCGAAACCGGAAGAAGAATCGGAACCGGAAGAAGAATCGGAACCGGAAGAAGAACCAGTGGGGGAAATAATAAAACGGTTAAGTAGAAGAAAATCCTCAACCAACCGACCAAAGTTAATTATGGTCAACGGTGTTTCCGCCAAGGAAGCAAAATATTGGGAGGATTACCAATTCTCCGATGAATCGGATCCCGACGAGGATTCCGATGATGTTATAGAAATTACCCCAACTGAATTTAAAAAGGCAAAAGAGAACAATAAGGGAAAGGGCATAAAAATAGAGAAATCTGATTCTAACCCCGATGAACTTTATATGTATCGTCAACATCCGTATTTCTTAAGTTGTAACAATAACCCGGGAACCTCTAAACCACCAGGTTTTTCTAGACCAATGTGGAAAACGACGACTCGTATTAGGGGAACATCATATATCCCTAAAAACTTAGCAAAAAGAACCAAGTTCAAAAAAGAAGAAACGAGTGAGACTGAATAAGATAGTTGTATTTGTGCGGTGTAATATATGTAATATAGGGTGCTTATGCTTTACGATATATGTAAAAATTGCTTGTATTAATAAGTATCTTTTATGAATCTAACTCTTGTCTATTTTACAGTATAAAAACACAAAATGGATAGACAACCCAATATTTTAGAAGACTTACCCGGAGACATGATTGATGAAATCTTGTCTAGAGTCGGTCAGAATTCCTCGGCACAACTATTTATGGCAAAATCAGTGTGTAAGACATTCGAAGAACATTCCAAGAATGCCTTGATTTATAAAAGGCTTTCGTTTGAAAGATGGGGGATATCACATTGGGAAATCCATAAGTTACGATGTGTTTACTTTGACGCATATATTGCGGGGAACCCAAATGCTATTTTACGCAACGGGTTAAGAAATTATTTTGACTCAATGTATCCGAATATAGGACTTCACGATTTAGAAAAAGCGGCTAACATGCAACATAAAGAAGCATGTTATGCTTATGGGTTAGTAATTTCCGCTTCTCACCAAAGTGAGAAAAAGAACATCGGGCTACAACTATTAAACAAAACGTTCCCACAAGTGACGGAGTCGGTAATTGGGGTAAGAAATGAGGTTTTTAGGTTATTACGAGACTGTTGGTCATTACGTAACCTTCGCCCTTTTGACGACGTTACAACACGTTGTCATACTATCGGTCACAACGGTTACGTTCTGCAAGACCAAGGATGGGAAGTGGTATTAGTAAAACCAGAATGCATGATTTGTTTCTGGACGTATGTATTACGTGTCTTTGTTGCCTTTGCTGAACGCCTTATTTATTAACTAGAATTATCTTTGCAACTACGTTGTATCAAAGTTTTATGTGCTATATTTCATGCTATATGTAAAATAGCGGTATTGTAAGTTTGCAAGTTATTGTATAAAGGTTTGAATATGATATTTTTTTTTTTTGTGATTAGTTTTTCATATAGAATTGTAGTAGTTGAAATGGTATGTTAGCTACTAAGTATGAACTTAACGGGTAGGTACTACCCGAATTAAAGAGTATAAAATGCTAATATGAAGAAAGAGCTTTTATAAATAAGTTCATATTACGCTACGAAATACTATTGACTACTCTTGATATTCTATATGATTATATCGTTTCATTTGACTATTTTGAAGGAAATGGCACCGACTACTCGACACACCTTGAATATGAGTGAAGAGGAATTTCGTGCCTTTCTTGCTTCAAACATAGCCGCAGTACAGGCTGCGCTACATACCAACAATAACCTTGGATCTAGCAGTACAGAAAATCGTGTAGGATGCACCTACAAAGAATTCACTGCCTGCAAACCTTTGGAATTTGATGGAATCGAAAGACCGATCGGATTGAAACGGTGGACCGAGAAGGTCGAATCGGTATTTGCCATTAGTAAGTGTACTGAAGAGGATAAAGTGAAGTACGCTATGCATACCTTCACAGGTTCTGCGTTAACATGGTGGAATACCTATCTAGAGCAAGTGGGACAAGATGATGCTTACGCACTACCGTGGTCAGCATTCAAGCACTTGATGAACGAGAAGTACCGTCCCAGAACCGAGGTCAATAAGCTCAAGACAGAACTTAGAGGGTTACGAACCCAAGGATTTGATATTACCACGTACGAAAGACAATTCACAGAATTGTGCTTATTGTGTCCGGGAGCGTTCGAAGATGAGGAAGAGAAGATCGACGCGTTTGTGAAAAGATTACCGGAAAGAATCCAAGAAGATATAAGTTCACACGAGCCCGCCTCCATACAACAGGCATGTAGAATGGCTCACAAACTAGTGAACCAGATTGAAGAAAGAATTAAAGAACAGACTGCTGAAGAGGCCAATGTGAAGCAAGTCAAAAGAAAGTGGGAGGAAAACGGTGATAAGAATCACCAATACAACAACAACAGCAATTACAACAATAATCGCAACAACTATCCCAACAATCGCAACATCAATCGCAACTACAACAAACGGCCCAACAACAACAACAACAACAACAGCAACTTCAACAATCATCCCAATAACAATAATAACCGCAACAACAACAACAATCAGAAGCAGCTATGCCAAAGGTGTGAAAAGTATCACTCGGGGTTCTGCACCAAATTTTGCAACAAGTGTAAAAGAAATGGTCATAGCGCGGCGAAGTGTGAGGTCTACGGACCAGGGGTTAACAGAACGAAAGGAACAAATGGTGTCGGAACGAGTAATGGTGGAGCAAGTAGTGTCGGAGTAAGTTATGCCAATGTAGTTTGTTATAAATATGGAAAACCGGGCCACATTATTAGAAATTGCCCGAACCAGGAGAACACGAATGGACAAGTCCGCGGAAGAGTTTTCAATATTAATGTGGCAGAGGCACAGGAAGACCCGGAGCTTGTTACGGGTACATTTCTTATTGACAATAAATCTGCTTACGTTTTATTTGATTCGGGTGTGGATAGAAGCTATATGAGTAGAGATTTTTATGCTAAATTAAGTTGCCCATTGACGCCTTTGGATAGTAAATTTTTACTCGAATTAGCAAATGGTAAATTAATTTCAGCAGATAATATATGTCGGAATCGAGAAATTAAACTGGTTAGCAAAACATTTAAGATTAACTTGATACCAGTAGATTTAGGGAGTTTTGATGTGATAATCGGTATGGACTGGTTGAAAGAAGTGAAAGCAGAGATCGTTTGTTACAAAAATGCAATTCGCATTATACGAGAAAAAGGAAAACCCTTAATGGTGTACGGAGAAAAGGGCAACACGAAGCTACATCTTATTAGTAATTTGAAGGCACAAAAACTAATAAGAAAAGGTTGCTATGCTATTCTAGCACACGTCGATAAAGTACAAGCTGAAGAAAAGAGCATCAATGATGTTCCCGTCGCAAAAGAATTTCCCGATGTATTTCCGAAAGAATTACCGGGATTACCCCCACATCGATCCGTTGAATTTCAAATAGATCTTGTACCAGGAGCTGCACCAATAGCTCGTGCTCCTTACAGACTCGCACCCAGCGAGATGAAAGAACTGCAAAGTCAATTACAAGAACTTTTAGAACGTGGTTTCATTCGACCAAGCACATCACCGTGGGGAGCTCCTGTTTTGTTTGTCAAGAATAAAGATGGTACATTTAGGTTGTGTATCGACTACCGAGAGTTGAACAAACTTACCATCAAGAACCGCTACCCACTACCGAGAATCGACGACTTATTTGATCAACTACAAGGCTCATCTGTTTATTCAAAGATTGACTTACGTTCCGGGTATCATCAAATGCGGGTGAAAGAAGATGCTATTCCAAAGACTGCTTTTAGGACGCGTTATGGTCATTACGAGTTTATGGTTATAACGTTTGGATTGACTAACGCACCAGCTGCATTCATGGACCTTATGAACCGAGTGTGTGGACCATACCTTGACAAGTTTGTCATTGTTTTCATTGATGACATACTTATTTACTCAAAGAATGACCAAGAACACGGTGAACATTTGAGAAAGGTGTTAGAAGTATTGAGGAAGGAAGAATTGTACGCTAAGTTTTCAAAGTGTGCATTTTGGTTGGAAGAAGTTCAATTCCTCGGTCACATAGTGAACAAAGAAGGTATTAAGGTGGATCCGGCAAAGATAGAAACTGTTGAAAAGTGGGAAACCCCGAAAACTCCGAAACACATACGCCAGTTTTTAGGACTAGCTGGTTACTACAGAAGGTTCATCCAAGACTTTTCTAGAATAGCAAAACCCTTGACTGCATTAACGCATAAAGGGAAGAAATTTGAATGGAAGGATGAACAAGAGAAAGCGTTCCAGTTATTGAAGAAAAAGCTAACTACGGCACCTATATTGTCATTGCCTGAAGGGAATGATGATTTTGTGATTTATTGTGACGCATCAAAGCAAGGTCTCGGTTGTGTATTAATGCAATGAACAAAGGTGATTGCTTATGCGTCTAGACAATTGAAGATTCACGAACAAAATTATACGACGCATGATTTGGAATTAGGCGCGGTTGTTTTTGCATTAAAGACTTGGAGTCACTACTTATATGGGGTCAAAAGTATTATATATACCGACCACAAAAGTCTTCAACACATATTTAATCAAAAACAACTGAATATGAGGCAGCGTAGGTGGATTGAATTGTTGAATGATTATGACTTTGAGATTCGTTACCACCCGGGGAAGGCAAATGTGGTAGCCGACGCCTTGAGCAGGAAGGACAGAGAACCCATTCGAGTAAAATCTATGAATATAATGATTCACAATAACCTTACTACTCAAATAAAGGAGGCGCAACAAGGAGTTTTAAAAGAGGGAAATTTAAAGGATGAAATACCCAAACGATCGGAGAAGCATCTTAATATTCGGGAAGACGGAACCCGGTATAGGGCTAAAAGGATTTGGGTATCAAAATTTGGAGATATGAGAGAAATGGTACTTAGAGAAGCTCATAAAACCAGATACTCAATACATCCTGCAACGGGGAAGATGTACAAGGATCTCAAGAAACATTTTTGGTGGCCGGGTATGAAAGCCGATGTTGCTAAATACGTAGGAGAATGTTTGAAGTGTTCTAAGGTCAAAGCTGAGCATCAGAAACCATCAGGTCTACTTCAACAACCCGAAATCCTGGAATGGAAATGGGAAAACATTACCATGGATTTCATTACTAAATTGCTAAGGACTACAAGTGGTTTTGATACTATTTGGGTAATAGTTGATCGTCTCACCAAAATCAGCACACTTCCTGCCAATAAGAGAAGATGACAAGATGGAGAAGTTAGCACGACTGTATTTGAAGGAAGTCGTCTCCAGACATGGAATACCAATCTCTATTATCTCTGATAGGGATGGCAGATTTATTTCAAGATTCTGGCAGACATTACAGCAAGCATTAGGAACTCGTCTAGACATGTGTACTGCCTATCATCCACAAACTGATGGGCAGAGCGAAAGGACGATACAAACGCTTGAAGACATGCTACGAGCATGTGTTATTGATTTTGGAAACAGTTGGGATCGACATCTACCGTTAGCAGAATTTTCCTACAACAACAGCTACCATTCAAGCATTGAGATGGCGCCGTTTGAAGCACTTTATGGTAGAAAGTGCAGGTCTCCGATTTGTTGGAGTGAAGTGGGGGATAGACAGATTACGGGTCCGGAGATAATACAAGAAACTACCGAGAAGATCATCCAAATTCAACAACGGTTGAAAACCGCCCAAAGTCGACAAAAGAGCTACGCTGACATTAAAAGAAAAGATATAGAATTTGAAATTGGAGAGATGGTTATGCTTAAAGTTGCACCTTGGAAAGGCATTGTTCGATTTGGTAAACGAGGGAAATTAAATCCAAGGTATATTGGACCATTCAAGATTATTGATCGTGTCGGACCAGTAGCTTACCGACTTGAGTTACCTCAACAACTCGCGGCTGTACATAACACTTTCCACGTCTCGAATTTGAAGAAATGTTTTACTAAAGAAGACCTCACTATTCCATTAGATGAAATCCAAATCAACGAAAAACTTCAATTTATCGAAGAACCCGTCGAAATAATGGATCGTGAGGTTAAAAGACTTAAGCAAAACAAGATACCAATTGTTAAGGTTCGATGGAATGCTCGTAGAGGACCCGAGTTCACCTGGGAACGAGAAGATCAAATAAAGAAGAAATACCCGCACTTATTTCCAGAAGATACGTCAACACCTCCAACTGCTTAAAATTTCGGGACGAAATTTATTTAACGGGTAGGTACTGTAGTGACCCGAACTTTTCAATGTTTATATATATTAAATGAAATTATTATTTACATGATTAAGTGTTTCCAAAATGTTAAGCAATCAAACTTGTGAAGACTTGATTAATTGAAATAGGTTTCATATAGACAATTGACCACCCAAGTTGACCGGTGATTCACGAACGTTAAAACTTGTAAAAACTATATGATGACATACATATGGTTATATATATATATATAGTTAACATGATATTATGATAAGTAAACATATCATTAAGTATATTAACAATGAACTACATATGTAAAAACAAGACTACTAACTTAATGATTTTGAAACGAGACATATATGTAACGATTATCGTTGTAACGACATTTAATGTATATATATCATATTAAGAGATATTTGTACATCATAATATCATGATAATATAATAATTTAAAATCTCTTTTGATATTATAAACATTGGGTTAACAACATTTAACAAGATCGTTAACCTAAAGGTTTCAAAACAACACTTACATGTAACGACTAACGATGACTTAACGACTCAGTTAAAATGTATATACATGTAGTGTTTTAATATGTATTCATACACTTTTGAAAGACTTCAAGACAATTATCAAAATACTTCTACTTAATAAAAATGCTTACAATTACATCCTCGTTCAGTTTCATCAACAATTCTACTCGTATGCACCCGTATTCGTACTCGTACAATACACAGCTTTTAGATGTATGTACTATTGGTATATACACTCCAATGATCAGCTCTTAGCAGCCCATGTGAGTCACCTAAAACATGTGGGAACCATCATTTGGAAACTAGCATGAAATATCTCATAAAATTACAAAAATATGAGTAATCATTCATGACTTATTTACATGAAAACAAAATTACATATCCTTTATATCTAATCCATACACCAATGACCAAAAACACCTATAAACACTTTCAATCTTCAATTTTCTTCATCTAATTGATCTCTCTCAAGTTCTATCTTCAAGTTCTAAGTGTTCTTCATAAATTCCAAAAGTTCTAGTTTCATAAAATCAAGAATACTTCCAAGATTGCAAGTTTACTTCCAAGTTTTCTAAATCCATTCCAAGTAATCATCCAAGATCAAGAAACCTTTGTTACTTATAGTAGGTTATCTTTCTAATACAAGGTAATAATCATATTCAAACTTTAATTCAATTTCTATAACTATAACAATCTTATTTCGAGTGGAAATCTTACTTGAAATTATTTTCGTGTCATGATTCTGCTTCAAGAACTTTCAAGCCATCCAAGGATCCTTTGAAGCTAGATCCATTTTTCTCATTTCCAGTAGGTTTATCCAAGGAACTTGAGGTAGTAATGATGTTCATAACATTATTCGATTCATACATAAAAAGCTGTCTTATTCAACGTTATAAACTTGTAATCACTAGAACATAGTTTAGTTAATTCTAAACTTGTTCACAAATAAAGTTAATCCTTCTAACTAGACTTTTAAAATCAACTAAAAACATGTTCTATATCTATATGATATGCTAACTTAATGATTTAAAACCCGAAAACACGATAAACACCATAAAACTGGATATACACTGTCGTAGTAAAATCGGGGGCTGTTTTGGTTGGGATAATTAAAAGCTAAGAAGAACTTTGATTTAAATGCTATACTTCTGGAAAAATCATTTTTCTTATGAACATGAAACTATATCCAAAAATCATGGTTAAACTCAAAGTGAAAGTATGTTTTTCAAAATGGTCATCAAGATGTCGTTCTTTCGACGGAAATGACTACCTCTTTCAAAAACGACTTGTAAATTGTATTTCTGACTATAAAATTATACTTTTTATGTTTATATTCATAAAGTAAAGTTTAATACGAAACCGTGGCCACTGGAATCACTTAAAACGGATTAGAAACGAAGAAACGGCGAGTAAAACAAGATTGATAAAACCTACTCATTTTACCTACGTGAAAGTTAGTAATAAATCTATTCCAACCATAACCTAATCAACTTATATTGTATATTATGTAATCTTGAGATACCATAGACACGTATATAATGTTTCGACCTATCATGTCGACCCATCTATATATATATATATTGCGGAACAACCATAGACACTCTATATGTTAATGTTGGAGTTAGCTATACAGGGTTGAGGTTGATTCCAAAATATATATATAGTTCGAGTTGTGATAAATACTGAGATACGTATACACTGGGTCGTGGATTGATTCAAGATAATATTTATCGATTTATTTCTGTACATCTAACTGTGGACAACGTTGTAGGTTACTAACGAGGACAACTGACTTAATAAACTTAAAACATCAAAATGTATTAAAAGTTTTGTAAATATATTTTGAACATACTTTGATATATATGTATATATTGTTATAGGTTTGTGAATCAACCAGTGGCCAAGTCTTACTTCCCGACGAAGTAAAAATCTGTGAAAGTGAGTTATAGTCTCACTTTTAAAATCTAATATTTTTGGGATGAGAATACATGCAGGTTTTATAAATGATTTACAAAATAGACACAAGTACGTGAAACTACATTCTATGGTTGAATTATCGAAATCGAATATGCCCCTTTTTATTAAGTCTGGTAATCTAAGAATTAGGGAACAGACACCCTAATTGATGTGAATCCTAAAGATAGATCTATTGGGCCTAACAAACCCCATCCAAAGTACCGGATGCTTTAGTACTTCAAAATTTATATCATATCCGAAGGGTGTCCCGGAATGATGGGGATATTCTTATATATGCATCTTGTTAATGTCGGTTACCAGGTGTTCACCATATGAATGATTTTTATCTCTATGTATGGGATGTGTATTGAAATATGAAATCTTGTGGTCTAGTTTTACGATTTGATATATATAGGTTAAACCTATAACTCACCAACATTTTTGTTGACGTTTAAAGCATGTTTATTCTCAGGTGAATACTAAGAGCTTCCACTGTTGCATACTAAAATAAGGACAAGATTTGGAGTCCATGTTTGTATGATATTGTGTAAAAACTGCATTCAAGAAACTGATTTCGATGTAACATATTTGTATTGTAAACCATTATGTAATGGTCGTGTGTAAACAGGATATTTTAGATTATCATTATTTGATAATCTACGTAAAGCTTTTTAAACCTTTATTTATGAAATAAAGGTTATGGTTTGTTTTAAAAATGAATGCAGTCTTTGAAAAACGTCTTATATAGAGGTCAAAACCTCGCAACGAAATCAATTAATATGGAACGTTTTTTAATCAATAAGAACGGGACATTTCACTGCTGCACAGGGAACGCTCTGAATCCCAACTGTCATAGTTTAGTTTGGTTACTAAAACTATAAATAATGGTGTGTCACACCCCCAAATAGGGCCTGGGATATTTGTGACTAATTATATCAAATCACAGTCATATAAATGAGAACGACTCTATATGAGACGTTTTATTGAGTTTTGTAGCGAAAGATAAATAGATTACATTGTATTTAGAGCATTAAATGATTTTAAATGGAATGATAAGTAATGCATGAAGACTCCAAGCATGGCAAGAAATCATCATCAAAGCAGCAGATATACAGCGGAAGCAATATTTAAGTACCTGAGAATAAACATGCTTAAAAAGTCAACACGAGGTTGAGTGAGTTCATAGGTTTGTCATAAATAATGATTTCAGTAATAGATCACAAGATTTAATAAAAGACGATATATCATGTATATCAAAAGTATGCCTTGAGCGTATAATATCAAAACTAAACGATTTTACCCCGTAACAATACATATGTAATTGTCAAGATCATTATTATACCACCAATTGACCTGAGGTCAACAGTGCGGGACGTTACTCCCAATAGCGCTATCTATAATAATTCCATTTGCCACTTTAGTTCATCTAGCAATTAATGATATTACAAAGTAGAGATTTGCATGTTTCAAATGAACACAATAAAAATACTCATTTTGGTCGCATAATAGTTTGTACTTGTGTCTATCAGATATAAAAATAGTACATGTATTCTCAGCCCAAAAATATAGATAAAAAGGGAGTAAACGAAACTCACTTTAAATAGTTGTTGAAGTATTCCACGCAAGAAAGGAAAGTAAAGCAAGTAAGGGACCGAGATATCAACCTAGAGATAGAATGTATGATCAGATGTTGTCTAATAGACATAAGTATAGTAACTATACTAATGATAATGGTTTTCTAAAAGAAATTTCATTTTCGGAAAGGTTACTATCTATGAAAAGTTCCCATTTTTAGTAACTTTTCAATTATAGAAAGTTCGGGTTATAATCTTTAACAAGACGTTATACGACTATCTCAAATCTCGTTGCTATCATACAACTCACTTGAAAGATCAGTTGTTACCGGACGCCCAGTATTCTTGACCAGAATCTATGTCATGGAATTCGAAATCCACAAGCAGTTCCCATAAGGCAACAAGGATCATCCTAAGCCATTTGTAGCGGTGAGGTTCATATATAGTGCACGTTATCTTGATTATAACCTTCACATATTATAGGTGTATAAACTTTTATTATATAGTTAAGTTATATATATATATATATATATATATATATATATATATATACTATTAGTATTACATAATTATTAATAGTTTTATAATTATATACGCATTATTATTCAAGCTATAATTACTATATTGACTTAGATTAATTTAATATTTATAATATGCTAATTACTAACACATACAATATATAACATAATTAGTTATACTATTTGTTATTTAATTTACAAGATACTTAATACTATAGTACTTTATTAACCCAATATTATCCATAAATATCTAAATAATTAATTAAATACCTAATAATTATATACATAATTTTTATAGTCTTAGTTAATTATAAAAATGAGTAGAAAAATTTAAGAAAGTATTTTATTATAATTTTATATTTATATTTGTTTTTTTTCTTAATTTAATCACAAAACAAGTTTAATTCTACATAAAATACCAAATTAACATAAATAATTATTTTTAAAATTTTTATAAGTTTATTACAGTTAAATAACCTATAGAAACATATTTATAAAAATATTTCTTTATTTTAAAATTATTTCCTTATTTAACTCCTATTTACATAATAATGGTGTTTAATTATGTAATAATTATTAATTCGACCCATAAAATAATTTTTATAATTTTTTCAGACCTAGACAAAGTTTATGAACCCATAAAAATTATTTATTTATTTTTATTTACTGTATATATTTTTATTACGAATTTTATATGGTTTTAGTGTTTAATTAGTATTTAATTCATAATTAACTACAAATAATATTCCAAAACTTATCATAATTATTTTTATAAGTACTACTACTGTTCTAAATAATTTTCAAACAAATACTACTGATGTGAATATTTATTAATAATTTAAAATAACAATTGGGTAAAAAATAAATAAAATGAATAAAAATAAATAAGAAAATGAAAAGGAAATATTACCTCAAGAGTTCTTCAAGTTTTTAGAGAGAGGATTTTGGTGTGATTTTTGAATGAGAAACTAGGAGTCTAGAGGTGTTTATATAGTGCAAGTATTAGAGTATTAGTCAACATAAGGATGTTCTAATTTATGATTTTATTTTATTTTATAATTTTTTTAGTCAACAATAGGTGGTACTAGTTTATACTTTATATATATATATATATATATATATATATATATATATATATATATATATATATATATATATATATATATATATATATATATATATATATTTTATTTTTAGTCAACATAAGGATGTATTTGTTTAAGATTCTTTAGTCTCATTATTATTATTATTATTATTATTATTATTATTATTATTATTATTATTATTATTATTATTATTATTATTATTATTATTATTATTATTATTATTATTATTATATTTTTTTACATTTACTACATGATAAGTATTATTTTCTTTTTACTAATTCATAACTTGTATTTATTTTTTATTTAGTTCCCAATTGTTTTATTATTTATATAAATGTCACTTTTTATTTATTACTTATAGATTAATAGTTATAATATTACAGAAGTGCATAATTATTTACGAATAATTGTTCGTGAATTGTCAGAATTGGTCGAAAGGTAATTGAATTCGTGAAAACAGTTTAAAAATTTGATACGCAGGATAACAGACTATGCTTAATGTGTCGAATTCATGTAAAGATTAGGTTTAATTTTAGTCGGAAATTTATGGGTTGTCACAGTACCTACCCGTTAAAAGAAATTTCATCTCGAAATTTGATTGGGATCGTCATGTCTGACAATAAATATGTTTTCATGACGAATATGAGTTGAAAATTAGAGTTTTATCAACATTGGGTAATATCGATAAAACAGTTCGATTACAGGAAGAGTATAAACGAAGCTATCGTAAAAGATTGAAATGTGGAGGATAAAGATTCGTCTTACTTTTGACGTAGTCCCGGTTGATTTTCGGAATTCAAGGATTTTAAAGAAATCTTCGAAATTTTTATAAGATTTTATTCTCCGGTAATTAAGGAATTTAGGGTTTTCTTTGATTAAATGCGGTGAATTTCCTCGATTGTTGTGCCTGGATTTTTGCTATAAATTAGCTTCTTCCGTTTCATTATCTTCACCACTTCTATACTTTCTTTCTCAATTCATACTTCCAAAAGATTTGTTAATATGCTCAATCCCGTATTGATCCTTGTTATTATATTGACCATATATACAGTCATTCTTCTTTTTCATTTACCACAAGAGGAATTTGTTTTCTTCTACTATTCCCTTGGGGTTATAATGTTTTTAATTCTCCCGTGTCTTTACGTTGCAATACGTATTGATATACACGGTTTGTAATTTCCGTGTTGTTATCGGGCTTTATATTTTCCCTTATATGTCGGAGCTCTATGCTCTTGTTTTGTCTTCTCGACTTTAAGTAAAGCGAATAATGGTCCAGAATTTGTAGGTATGAAGTTTCAAATGAACCTAATGTTCTAAGCAGAAAGGAACGTAATATCACAATTTGATTTGTTAAATTACCAGAATTACTGAAGATAGAACTATCAAGAATATATTTTATTTATATGTTCAGAGATTAAGTAGAATGTAAGAGTCGTGTAACATGGCAAATGATGATTATAAAGTCTATGAATCATCATCTTCCATTAAAAATTTAGCATGACTTACTGTAATATAATCACGTTGGCCTGACGTCATTATATTATACTAACTCATGCTTCAATTCCCAACACTTCTTCAAAACATTTATAATTTAAACTTGAATTTTACAGAATATAGAAACTTAAATTGTTTCCTTTATGATGTAATAAAGATATCGCAAGAGATAATTAATTGTGGAAAAGAATCGTTATGAAGATATGTTCAGAGATATAGAGGATATTTATAACGAAAGATACGATGATATCTTAGAATATTCTAAGATTAAATGATAATGAGGAAAATTCTTCTGTAAAGATTTAAGATATGTAAGGAGCGGGGTAATTGCTAATGATTTCAGCAGATACTGAATCATCTAGATTCTTTGAATACAGGTTTAGTCTTTGTGATTTATCCACAGCTTCCTTTATGTTTTACTCAATCCGTTCTTCAATACCAGATTTTCTTTTGAGCTTTTCCAACACACAATTCTTTATTAGCAAGCTTCTAGTCATTAAGACTATCTATAGCTTTTGCTGCTTCGTCAGCATTATTAAGGTTAATTAGTCTGAATCATTGGTTATCAATCCGAGATGTTTTCAAGAATTTTGAAGAATGTACAATGTAACATATTAATGTGAGATATAAATATTTCTCGGGTTTTACCTACCCGTTAAAATATTTTCTCAATCAACAGTTTGTACAAAAGAATTTTTAATTACAATCTTTATGAAAATATACGTACATATATATCTTCCTTCAGATGTAATTATGGATTTAATGATTTAATATAATATTAAACTCATTTGATTTACGGTTGAAACGAGAATAAATAATCTCCAAAAGTTTAGAGATTACATAATCGTCATGGAATATGTTGTTAATGAAGTTATGAATCAATACTTCATCGTTCATTGTTATTGATATACCTCGGTATATGATGTTAATGCTCGTGGAGTCCTTGTTAACTTCGCAAGGCACGAATAATGTTCACTAGAAAGTTTCGAGTACATCGAAAATGGAAGTATACAATCAAACATGTATTCGAATAATACACTTGGTTTGTTATGAAATGGAGTTTATTGTGTTGAAGCAGTGATTAACGATTGCTAAGTCATTAACGAAAGATGTACATCATAGCATATTAGTGATATGAATTAACCAAGTAGTACATAATAGTTAAGATTCACACATAATAGCTTAGTACGAAAAGATTTATTATTGTTTCAAACCATATATATATATGGTATTCATATAGAATTCTTCAGGAAGAATGAGTCAATACATCTTAACTCATTATTAATAATATTCCTTGGTATCTATGGGCGTATGATGTTGATGTTTGAGGTACCGAGTGTGATGTTGAGACGTGGGATGCGGATGTTGTTGTTGGTGATGCTGATTGTGCTTACAGTGCATGTGGTGTTGATGATGTTGGTTTTACTGATGGTGGTGTTGGTTATGTTGTTGGTGCTGCCGATGCTCTTAGATTTTGCACCATATTCTCTAGAGCCACCACTCGAGTGCGGAGCTCGTTGACTTCTGCTATTATTTCGGGATGATTGGCAGTTCGGACAAGGGGATGAATAAGATCTAGAATTCTAGATATTATATACTCGTGACAGGATATTCTGGAAATGAGGGTAAAAATGGTGTTCCGGATTGGTTCGTCGGTAAGTGCTTC
This sequence comes from Rutidosis leptorrhynchoides, assembly GCF_046630445.1. Taxonomy (NCBI): domain Eukaryota; kingdom Viridiplantae; phylum Streptophyta; class Magnoliopsida; order Asterales; family Asteraceae; genus Rutidosis; species Rutidosis leptorrhynchoides. The sequence continues at coordinate 256,485,293 of NC_092338.1, read as the reverse complement.
TGGTTCTTCGCCAATAGGGTAATGTGGTGGGTGAAAAGGATCACTGTAGTGTCCCATTCATATCGATTATAAACGTCACATACTTATTGGTGTCATAGCGAGGTATTGACCTCTATATGTGACATTTTTCAAAATCTGCATTCATTTTTATAATACAAACCATAACCTTTATTATAATCAAAGGTTCAAACAGCATAAAAATGATTACCGTTTAGTGATAATCTTAGTTTTACAAACTTTACATTTGATAATAACAATACGATTTCCAACATATTTCACATTACAAATCTTCCGATATGCAGTTTTATTTCCAAATCCTGCTTAAATTCGGCATAATGCAGCGGAAGCTTTTAATTATCACCTGAGAATAAACATGCTTAAAACGTCAACATAAAGTTGGTGAGATATAGGTTTAATGCTAGCAGCATTATAAATATTGACCACAAGATTTAATATACATAAACGTTTTAATAAAAATATTCTAAGTGGTTGAGCCCTTGATAACCATACTTAACATTTAATCAACGTCGCATATTCCATTTATTATGAAATCTCACTACACCGTACCAAGTGTAGTCACTGAAACGAAGTACTGTGCAACCGTTGAATACTGGGCGTCCAGTCCGGTTGGGGTTGTCAGGCCCGATAGATCTATCAACAGGATTCACGTTTACAATACCGCATGTAAATAGTAGTTACCAAGTTACAGGGAAGTATGCAGTGGTACAACTCAACGTAGAATATATATATTTTTAATCACTAGTGTCCATAACGTAAATCATAAAATGCATGTATTCTCATCCCGAAATATTTAGAGTTTAAAAGTGGGACTATATACTCACTTTTGCTTTGAAGATATATAACCCGACCTGGTCTCCGATAGATATCACGAACCTAACTATATATAATATATCAACATATTTTCTTTTCAAATAATCGTTACATGTATACTTATAATACTTTCAATATCTAATAGTCCATAGTTAGCAATCTGATGTTAGTAGTCCACAATTAGTTGTTCAATAAAATAAATAAAGACCCATCGTATTCGTATTGACAGGAATTTATCTCGACCCATGGTACCGTGTTGTCAAATGACGTGTTGCGTACATAAAGTACCGTGTTGTCAAATGACGTGTTGCGTACAATCATGAGGTCTTATAATTAATCTTCTCGTATTGTTTACGGGTGGTCCTGAAATATGTAAAATCAAATCATGAGTAAATATATATAAAATATCATGTTAATTAGCCAAGATATGATTAGTTTGGTTTTAGTCAAATTATTTTCGTAGCTAAACTAGCTTCGGATACCCGATTTTGTTTTAGTCGTAGTTTCTTCAATACAACTCCGTTTTTGTTGGTTCAACTTGCCACTTCCTTGGATCGAGCCATTATTTATGAATATGAACTGTAAATACCTTGGTTTTCATTCGAAATCACAGGTTATAGGTCAAACTTTGGTGAATCTTATGAAAGTGATCATTTCCGTCGTAAAAACAACATCTAGATGATCATTTTTACAAATATACTTACACTTTGAGTTACACCATGAGATTTTTATATATTAACATATTCATAAGAAATATCATTTTGCCAGAATATAAACTTCCAATTCAAAGTTTAAGATGGTTTTTAATTATCCAACCCAAAACAGCCCCCGGTTGCACTCCAACGATGTAGATTCATTTTAAGGTGTTCTTTATAAAATCAAGTTGTATCTTGTTAAGTTAGCATATCATTATGATATATTACAGGTCTTGAAGTGTTTTAAAAGTAAATTTAGAAGGATCTATTTAGTTTGCGAACAAGTTTGAAATCATTCAAACTATGTTCTTGTTGTTATGATTTGTATATTCTTAATAAGATAGTTATAATTGAACAAGATGATGAACAAAGGTTATACCTCAAATATGATGAAGAAAGTTACTGAATAAACAAGATATGAACTTGTTCTTGATGACTTGGAAGATTAAGAAGTGAAATCATGAAAGAAAGAAAGGTAGTAAGTAAGTTTATATCTTGATTTAAGATAATTAACTTACATGAATTGAATCAAAGTTTAAACATAGTTTTACCTTGATTATGAAGTTAGAAACTTATGAAGACCTTGAAGAACACTTGAAGGTTGAAGATGAGAGAGTTTAGAAGATCATTTATCTTGAAATAAAGTTGATATGGAAGTATATGTATGTATATGTAAACGTGTATATGTATGTATATATATAGATTTTAAGTTTTGATTTTTAGCTCATAAATCTTCCTACTTGATCCCACATGTTGTTGACTAACTAAGGCTGCTAAGAGTAGATAATTGAGGTCTAATAATTTGTATTTATCAATAGTAAATACATCTAGAAGCTGCGTATAATACGGGTACATATACCCTAGGTATACGTGTAGAAATCTTGAGGAAACAGACGAGAATTCAAATATAACTATCTTTTGTGAATATACTTAAATTGTTTTATGTTAAGCCCTTTAAAAGTGATTAAATACGTATTTATACGATACTTGTATAAGCATTATAGATCATAGGTATATATGTCAAAGAACGTTACGTATAGTTACCGTTTTGAAAACTTAAGTTAGTGGTCTCAAAGTATACTTATAACTCATTGTTATTAGTACACAATGATATGTTAAACCATCCTTAGATCATTTTAAATATGTATAAATACGTATATGTACACAATCTTATAATTATCGTATGTTATATATTTCGTGATATCATCGATCAAATTGGACGGTCAAACGCTGTGTAAAACACTTTTTAAAAACACAAGACTCAACAATTTGGATTGCTTATCATGTTGGTAATGTTTAACTTATGTAAATATTAATCTCATATGTATAAAATGATCAGAAAAATCCAGGTCGTTACAGTACCTACCCGTTAAATAAATTTCGTCCCGAAATTTTAAAGTTGTACCTATTTTGCGTTCTCGGGAAACAAATGTGGGTACTTTTGTTTCATCTGATCCTTTCGTTCCCAAGTAAACTCGGGACCCCTGCGAGCATTCCAACGAACGTTAACGATTAGTATGTTGCTCTGCTTGAGCTGTTTAACTTCACGGTCCATGATTTCGACTGGTTCTTCTATGAATTGTAGTTTCTCGTCGACTTAGATTTCTTCAAGAGGAATGGTGATGTCTTCCTTTGCAAGACACTTCTTAAGGTTTGAAACGTGAAACGTATTACGTACTCCGGCGAGTTGTTGTGGTAACTCAAGTCGATAAGCTACCGGTCCAATGCGTTCGATGATCTTGAACGGGCCTAAATACCTTGGGTTCAGTTTACCCCTTTTGCCGAAACGTATTACACCTTTCCATGGTGACACCTTTAGCATAACCATGTCATCGATATGAAACTCTAATGGTTTCCTTCGGACATCGGCGTAGCTCTTTTAGCGACTACGAGCTGTTTTCAATCTCTCCTTGATTTGTACTATCTTCTCAGTAGTTTCGTGTATGATCTCGGGACCAGTTAATCGTTGATCTCCTAATTCATTCCAACAGATAGGGGATCTACACTTCCTTCCATACAGTGCTTCAAATGGTGCAGCTTTAATGCTCGCGTGATAACTATTATTATACGAGAATTCTGCTAAAGGTATATATTTATCCCATCCGTTTCCAAAATCGATAACACATGCCCTGAGCATGTCTTCAAGAGTCTGAATTGTTCTTTCACTCTGCCCGTTAGTTTACAGATGATATGCGGTGCTCATATCTAAACGATTTCCCAGGGCCTCCTGTAGTGATTGCCAGAACTTTGATGTAAATCTACTATCACGATCGGATATAATGGAAATAGGTATTCCATGCCTTGAAACAATTTCCTTTATGTATAATCGTAATAGTTTCTCCATTCTATCCATTTCTTTTATAGGCAAGAAATGTGCAGATTTGGTGAGACGATCAACTATTACCCAAATGGTGTCATAACCCCATGCAGTCTTGGGTAACTTCGTGATAAAATCCATGGTAATACCGTCCTACTTCCATTCTAGGATTTCTGGTTGTTGAAGTAACCCTGACGGCTTCTGGTGTTCTGCTTTTACTTTGGAACAAGTTAAACATTCCTCGACATATGTTGCAACGTCTGTCTTTAAATTAGGCCACCAATAATGCGCCTTAAGATCTTGATACATCTTTCCAACTCCAGGATGTATCAAGTATCTTGTCTTATGTGCCTCGTTCAATATCAACTTCCTTAATCCACCCAACTTTGGTACCCAAATACGTTTTGCAAAATATCGAATTCCGTCTTCCCGTATAACGAGTTGCTTCTCATACTTCTTCATTATTTCATTTCCTATGTTTTCCTTAGTAAGAGCTTCTCGTTGAGCCTCTTTGATTTGTGAGTTGAGATTCATGCGAATTTTTATGTTCATCGCTCGTACTCGAATTGGCTCTCGTTCCTTTCTACTTAGAGCGTCAGCCACTACATTCGCTTTCCCGGGATGATAGCGAATTTCACAATCATAGTCGTTTATCAGCTCGACCCACCTACGTTGCCTCATGTTCAGCTGTTTTTGATCGAGAATATGTTGAAGGCTTTTATGATCGGTAAACACAGTGCATTTAACCCCATATAAGTAGTGTCTCCATATCTTCAATGAAAACACTACTGCTCCCAGTTCTAGATCATGCGTCGTATAATTTCGCTCGTGAATCTTCAATTGTCGGGATGTGTACGCAATAACTTTCTTTCGTTGCATAAGGACACAACCAAAACCTTGTCGCGAAGCGTCACAATATATCTCAAAATCATCGTTCCCTTCAGGTAACTATAAAATAGGCACCGTAGTCAACTTCTTCTTCAGTAATTAAAATGCACTCTCCTGCTTAGAAGTCCATTCGTACTTCTTCCCTTTTTGTGTTAACGCTGTTAATGGTTTAGCTATTTGGGAAAAATCTTGAATAAACCTTCTATAATAACGGCTAAACCCAAAAATTGACGTATTTGTGTTGGTGTCTTAGGAGTCTCCCATTTTTCAATGGCCTCCTTTAGCTGGATCAACCTGAATTCCTTTGCTACTAATAACGTGGTCAAGAAATTGCACTTCTTTCAACCAAAAAGCACACTTAGAAAATTTGGCATATAACTGTTCTTTTCTTAACAATTCTAATACCAACCTTAAATGCTGCTCATGCTCTTGCTCATTTTTGGAATAGATGAGAATATCGTCAATGAAAACGATAACAAACTTATCTAAATACAGACTACAAACTCGATTCATGAGGTCCATGAATACAGCGGGCGCATTCGTCAATCCAAACGGCATGACCAAAAATTCGTAATAACCGTCGCGTGTCCGGAAAGCAGTTTTCGAAATATCTTCTTCTTTAACGCGTAGTTGATGATAGCCCGATCTTAGGTCGATTTTCGAGTAAACACATGATCATTGCAATTGATCAAATAAGTCGTCAATTCTCGGTAGTGGATATCGATTCTTGATAGTTAACTTATTTAATTCACGGTAATCTATACACATTCGGAAGGATCCATCTTTCTTCTTGACGAATAAAATCGAAGCTCCCCACGGTGAAGTGCTCGGTCGAATGAAACCACGGTCCAGTAATTCTTGTAACTGGCTTTGTAACTCTTTCATCTCAGATGGTGCAAGTCTTTATGGAGCACGAGCCACTGGTGCAACTCCTGGTACTAGATCTATTTGAAATTCTACAGATCCAAATGGAGGTAATCCCGGCAACTCTTTCGGAAAGACTTCAGGAAAATCTCTTGCCACAGGCATGTCGTTGATGCACTTCTCTTTTTCCTTCATTTTGACTTTATTAACATGTGCTAAGATAGCATAGCACCCTTTCTTCAAGCACTTTTGGGCTTTCAAACAGCTAATGAGTTTTAGCTTTGAGTTACCCTTCTCTCCATAAATCATTACTGGCGTTTTATCCTTATGAGGAATGCGAATTGCCTTCTTGGCACACACAACTTTAGCTCCTATTTTGGACATCCAGTCCATGCCTACTATTACATCAAAACTTCCTAATTCTACGGGTATCAAATCAATTTTAAACGTTTCTCCGGCTAAATTTATTTTACAATCACGGCAAATTTTATCGGCTTTAATTAGTTTACCATTAGCTAACTCAATCATGTACTTAGCATCTAGAGGTAATGATGAACAATTCAATTTAGCGTAAAAGTCTCTACACACATAACTTCTATCGGCACCAGTATCAAATATAATAGATGCTGATAAGTTATTAGTGGTAAACGTACCAGTAACAAGCTCCGGGTCTTAACACGCCTCTCTAGCATTAATAATAAATGCTCTTCCACATGCAGATCCGTTATTCTTCTCTGGATTCGGGCACTGGCTCTTATAATGACCCTGTTTCCCACACCTATAACAAGTAACAGTGGCCAAGGCAGTTCTATTTGCATTGGTGGCAGGAGTCTTGATGCCATTTGTATTTGTAACGGGAACCCTACAATCTTCAGTAAGATGACCCCTTCGATTACAATTGTTGCACACCACATTATAATAACCAGAGTGATGTTTGTGGCATCTGTTAGATAAAGGATTTCATCTCTTGTAACCCGAGCTTGAACCACTACCCGCACCTTGCGTGGTTTCTTGTTTCTTGTTGGATTGTTGATGATTACCTTCCCACTTTCTTTTGTTTTCAGATGTCTTGACATCGGTGTTCTTATCCAGAATAATCTGGTCCATCAACTCGTTTGCCATGGTAATGGCTCCGTGAATAGTCTTGGGTTTTGATGCTGTAACATTTGCCTTGACATTTTTAGGCAAACCATCTTTGTACAGTTCTATCTTCCGTTCTTCGGTTGGTACCAATTCGGGACATAGCAAAGCTAATTCCATGAATCGCTGATTGTAGTTGGTGAGTTCAGTACCAACAACATTCAGGCTTCGTAATTCAGCTTCCAACTTCCTAACCTCGTTCCTTGGAAATACTCGTTGATTAGCATTGTTTTGAATTCTTCCCATGGAGTATCATAAGCTACATCTCCTCCTACGGCCTTTACAAAGTTTTTCCACCACGTGAGTGCACTATCTTGTAAGGTGCACGATGCATACTTGGTCATGTCCTTCTGAATACAACCACTGATTTTAAACACAGACTCAATCTTTTCGATCCACCGGGTTAAACCGACCGGTCCTTCTGTTCCACTGAATGATGAGGGCTTGCAACCTTGAAAAGTTTTGTAGGTGCATCCCACACGAGGATTTGGGTTAACTGCAGCACCTCTTGCAGTCTCGACCCATAACATTCTGTCGTTCACTTGCTGATTGATGAGTTCCTCGATTTCTTATTCCGTCATTCGGTTCAATCGCGCCATATTCATCAATAAGAAAAAAAATAATTATTCACATGGAATATTATAGATGTAGTGTGTATCTACAGTACATCGTAGCTTATTAATAATATGAACCAGTTATTATTATAAAAGCCTTTTCTTCTTATTAGCGTTTTATAATTATATCTAGGGTAGGCATACTTAATAGCTTAGTACGGAAATCAATTACTACCACCCAAATAATACTCAACCATGGAAAATTATTGCACTTCACACTTCACTCTTTTACATATGCTTATCTTACATCAAACATCAAGCAAACCACACTAGTAATATTATACAAAACGTTATATGATCCCATGGTTTAAAACAACAGTGCATCATTTAGCCTATATCCCAAAACGTTTGTGTTCAGGGAATCGCTTAACGCTAATCCTAGCCGTCTCCCTACGTTTTGGCTGAGGGGCCGAAGAACTGGATGCCGGGATAGAACTAATAGGAATAGCGGGAATAGGGGTGGAAGTGTCTGGTGGAGTTGGTGCCACAACATCCTCACTAAACTCGGGATTTTGATTTTCCAATTCAGTAGCCTTTCGTTTCTTTCCTCGTTCGAAATTGTCTTTCGTAATTTCCTGTATTTCTTCCTCCTCAGGATCACTTTCCAGTTCCTCTTCAATTGATTCATCCGGAAATTGTGACTCTTCCCTAAAGGTGTCGTTTTCATCATCGGATAGGTTAATGACTGGAACACTATCTGAGGATTCTGGTTCGGAGTCACTGAATGTGATAACAAGTTCTAAGCCAGACATCTATCACACAACAACTAGCACGTTAGTACCACATAATATTTACATATTAATTTTTAACAAACAAGGATAAGCAATAGTTTTCGAAATTGGACACGGTCAAAGTCCAAACTCACTAATTCATCCTAACAAACTCGATAAGACACACTAATGTAAATTTTCTGGTTCTCTAAGACCAACGCTCTGATACCACCTGAGTGTCCCGTTCATATCGATTATAAACGTCACATACTTATTGGTGTCATTGCGAGGTATTGACCTCTATATGTAAAATTTTTCAAAATCTGCATTCGTTTTTATAATACAAACCATAACCTTTATTATAATCAAAGGTTCAAACAGCATAATAATGATTACCGTTTAGCGATAATCTTAGTTTTACAAACTTTACATTTGATAATAACAATACGATTTCTAACATATTTCACATTACAAATCTTCCGATATGCAGTTTTATTTTTGACACAAATATGCATACTCCAAATCCTGCTTAAATTCGGCATAATGCAGCGGAAGCTTTTAATTATCACCTGAGAATAAACATGCTTAAAACGTCAACATAAAGTTGGTGAGATATAGGTTTAATGCTAGCAGCGTTATAAATATAGACCACAAGATTTAATATACATAAACATTTTAATAAAAATATTCTAAGTGGTTGAGCACTTGATAACCATACTTAACATTTAATCAACGTCGCATATTCCCTTTATTATGAAATCTCACTACACCGTACCAAGTGTAGTCACCGAAACGAAGTACTGTGCAACCGTTGAATACTGGTCGTCCAGTCCGGTTGGGATTTTCAGGCCCGATAGATCTATCAACAGGATTCACGTTTACAATACCACATGTAAATAGTAGTTACCAAGTTACAGGGAAGTATTCCAGTGGTACAACTCAACGTAGAATATATATTTTTAATCACTTGTGTCCATAACGTAAATCATAAAATGCTTGTATTCTCATCCCGAAATATTTAGAGTTTAAAAGTGGGACTATATACTCACTTTTGCTTTGAAGATATATAACCCGACCTGGTCTCCGATAGATATCACGAACCTAACCATATATAATATATCAACATATTTTCTTTTCAAATAATCGTTACATGTAAACTTATAATACTTTCAATATCTAATAGTCCGTAGTTAGCAGTCCGATGTTAGTAGTCTACAATTAGTTGTTCAATAAAATAAATAAAGACCCCATCGTATTCGTATTGATCGGAATTAATCTCGACCCATGGTACCGTGTTGTGTACATAAAGTACCGTGTTGTCAAATGACGTGTTGCGTACAATCATGAGGTCTTATAATTAATCTTCTCGTATTGTTTACGGGTGGTCCTGAAATATGTAAAATCAAATCATGAGTAAATATATATAAAATATCATGTTAATTAGCCAAGATATGATTAGTTTGGTTTTAGTCAAATTATTTTCGTAGCTAAACTAGCTTCGGATACCCGATTTTGTTTTAGTCGTAGTTTCTTCAATACAACTCCGTTTTTGTTGGTTCAACTTGCCACTTCCTTGGATCGAGCCATTATTTATGAATATGAACTGTAAATACCTTGGTTTGCATTCAAAATCACAGGTTATAGGTCAAACTTTGGTGAATCTTATGAAAGTGATCATTTCCGTCGTAAAAACAACATCTAGATGATCATTTTTACAAAAATACTTACACGTTGAGTTACACCATGAGATTTTTATATATTAACATATTCATAAGAAATATCATTTTTCCAGAATATAAACTTCCAATTCAAAGTTTAAGATGGTTTTTAATTATCCAACCCAAAACAACCCCCGGTTGCACTCCAACGATGTAGATTCATTTTTAAGGTGTTCTTTGTAAAATCAAGTTATATCTTGTTAAGTTAGCATATCATTATGATATATTACAGGTCTTGAAGTGTTTTAAAAGTCAAGTTAGAAGGATCTATTTAGTTTGCGAACAAGTTTGAAATCATTCAAACTATGTTCTTGTTGTTATGATTTGTATATTCTTAATAAGATAGTTATAATTGAACAAGATGATGAACAAAGGTTATACCTCAAGTATGATGAAGAAAGTTACTGAATAAACAAGATATGAACTTGTTCTTGATGACTTGGAAGATTAAGAAGTGAAATCATGAAAGAAACAAAGGTTGTAAGTAAGTTTATATCTTGATTTAAGATAATTAACTTACATGAATTGAATCAAAGTTTAAACATAGTTTTACCTTGATTATGAAGTTAGAAACTTATGAAGACCTTGAAGAACACTTGAAGGTTGAATATGAGAGAGTTTAGAAGATCATTTATCTTGAAATAAAGTTGATATGGAAGTATATGTATGTATATGTAAACGTGTATATGTATGTATATATATAGATTTTAAGTTTTGATTTTTAGCTCATAAGTCTTCCTACTTGATCCCACATGTTGTTGACTAACTAAGGCTACTAAGAGCAGATAATTAAGGTCTAATAATTGGTATTTATCAATAGTAAATACATCTAGAAGCTACGTATAATACGGGTACATATACCCTAGGTATACGTGTAGAAATCTTGAGGAAACGGAATGAGAATTCAAATATAACTATCTTTTGTGAATATACTTATATTGTTTTATGTATTTAAGCCCTTTAAAAGTGATTAAATACGTATTTATACGATACTTGTATAAGCATTATAGATTATAGGTATATATGTCAAAGAACGTTACGTATAGTTACCGTTTTGAAAACTTAAGTTAGTAGTCTCAAAGTATACTTATAACTCATTGTTATTAGTATACAATGGTATGTTAAACCATCCTTAGATCATGTTAAATATGTATAAATACGTATATGTACACAATCGTATAATTATCGTATGTTATATAGTTCGTGATATCATCGATCAAATTGGACGGTCAAACGCTGTGTAAAACTCTTTTTAAAAACACAAGACTCAACAATTTGGATTGCTTATCATGTTGGTAATGTTTAACTTATGTAAATATTAATCTCATATGTATAAAACGATCGGAAAAATTTGGGTCGTTACAATCACCTTCTTCACTTCTCCATTGATTAAGTCGACTACGAACCTATCCCCAATTCATCTAGAATAGATGATGGCTAGTTGGTTCGTTAGTTCCGATTACACTGCCATTGGAGCTCGAGGAGTTCGAAAAACACATATTATGTGTTTGGAATACGGTTTGATATGAAATGGGTGTTGGATACTGGATTATATATTCATCTCCTTGTATACGTATATATAGCAAAAAGATTCCGTAATTTGCGAAGAAAATTTAGGAAAAGTGGTAGACAAAGTTTACTGGGATAGATATGATAAGATATGAATTTGTCTGTACATCATCTATGCAATAATCGCAGTATGACGTGTCGAGACTTTAATATTTAATCAAATGATTTCCAACAAGGATTGATAGATATACTTTCGATTAAAGACTTTCAATTCGTAGTGGCCTATTCAGGTCTAGGGGCTTGAGCTATAGGATCCTCTAAATCGGTAATCCAAATCCTTCCATCCTAGAGTTTAGTAGATGCCACTCGTCAAGAAAATTCAATGATCAAAAATAACGAGAAAGCAAGATTTTGAAAGTAATGAATATGAATAGTAGAGATTTCAAAAATCATGGATAACATTTTATGTAATACATATGTAGTACACAAAACCATGATAGATTACAAAGGAATGTCGAGAACGGTGTCGCATTTAAATATGGTGGCGAAATTGGATAGTACTTAGGAGAGTAAGCAGAGTTCTTAGATTGGCTTGGCATTCTAAGGAAGATTAAAGAATTTAATAAGCATAGTTTCTAAGGTATAGTGTAGCATTTATCAATTAAATGCAATAATTAAAGGCACTATGGTCAAGGAAAGTTGTAGTCCTACATTGCTAAGGTACCTAATTGTATAAGGCACACATAAAATGCAATCCTGGTTCTCTACAACAAACTGCTCTGATACCATTTCTGTCACACCCCCAAATAGGGCTTGGGGTATTTGTGACTAATTATATCAAATCACAGTCGTATAAACGAAAACGACTCTATATGAGACGTTTTATTGAGTTTTGTAGCGGAAGATAAATAGATTACATTGTATTTAGAGCATTAAATGATTTTAAATGGAATGATAATTAATGCATGAAGACTCCAAGCATGGCAAGTAATCATCATCAAAGCCGCAGATATACAGCGAAAGCAATATTTAAGTACCTGAGAATAAACATGCTTAAAAAGTCAACACGAGGTTGAGTGAGTTCATAGGTTTGTCATAAATAATGATTTCGATAATAGATCACAAGATTTAATAAAAGACGATATATCATGTATATCAAAAGTATGCCATGAGCGTATAATATCAAAACTAAACGATTTTACCCCGTAACAATACATATGTAATTGTCGAGATCATTATTGTATCACCAATTGACCTGAGGTCAACAGTGCGGGACGTTACTCCCAATAGTGAAAGGACCCGTCCTAATCCATCTGGACGAATACATTACATTTGGTTACATCGCGAGGTACTTGACCTTTATATGATACATTTTACAAACAGTTCATTCGTTTTTAAAAGATAAACTTTCATTACATCGAACGTTGACGGCATGCATACCATTTCATAATATATCCAACTATAATTGACTTAATAATAATCTTGATAAACTCGACGACTCGAATGCAACGTCTTTTGAAATATGTCATGAATGACTCCAAGTAATATCTCTAATATGAGCAAATGCACAACAGAAGATTTCTTTCATACCTGAGAATAAAAATGCTTTAAAGTGTCAACCAAAAGGCTGGTGAGTTCATTAGTTTATCATAATCATTCATTTTCATCATTTTAATAGACCACAAGATTTCATATATTGACACGCGTAACTCGCGAATTAAAATTCATTCATATGGTGAACACCTGGTAACCGACCTTAACAGGATGCATATAGAATATCTCCATCATTCCGGGACTCTCATCGGACATGATAAATCGAATACTAAAGCATCCGAAACTCGGATGAGGCTTGTTGGGCCAAATAGATCTATCTTTAGGATTCGCGTCAATTGGTGACAATTATCATAAACACTAATTCTTAGGCTACCAAGCTAAAAAGGGGCATATTCGGTTCGATAATCCAACCATATAATGTAGTTTCGATCACTTGTGTCTATTTCGTAAAGCATTTATAAAAGCAGCGCATGTATTCTCCGTCCCAAAAATATATATTGCAAAAGCATTTAAAAAGGGAGCAAATGAAACTCACTCTACAATATTTTGTAGAAAAAAGATTCATTCGACGGAACTGAACAATGCAAGGTTGGCCTCGGATTCACGAACCTATATCATTCGTATATATTTATTAAACCATGTATTTGAAATTGAGCAAATATATATACATATACATATATATATATATATATATATATATATATATATATATATATATATATATATATATATATATATATATATATATATATATATATATATATATATATATATATATATATATATATATATATATATATATATATATATATATATATATATATATATATATATTAATTTATTAATTATATCATATTAATATTATTAATATGTATATGTTTTATATATTCATTTTGTATATAAAAATATTAATTTTGTTATGTCATATATATTAAGTATCTTTATATGTATATATATTTATTTGTATCATTTGTTTGTTAAAAATAGTAATTATAACAATACTAAAATTATATTAAATATGGTAATAATAATAATTATGATACTTAATTATTATTAATAAAGGTAATAATGTTAATAATTCTATTAGTGATAATAATAACGATATTAATAATAATAATATTGATTTTATTGTTAATATTGTTACGATAATGATTTTTGTAATTACATAATAATATTACTCATGATAATATAAATAATAATACCTATGTTAATATTAACAATTCTATTATTTATAAAAAGATATACTAATACTAATATTTACAAAAATAATAATAATTTGTATTATTTTCATAATGATAATAATAATAACACTTCTCATCATAATGATAATAATATTAAAGTTTTAAAATTAATAATAATATCATAAGTAATACTCATAATAATAATAATAATAATAATAATAATAATAATAATAATAATAATAATAATAATAATAATAATAATAATAGATATGATACTTATATTTATGATAATAATAATAAATACAATTATGATACTTATTATAATACTAATAATAATAGTTATTATAGCAATTTCGTTACTAGTGATAATATTAATAACAATACTTATGTTAATCATAATCCTAATCTTCATGTTTAGTTTCTAAACTAATAACTAAAGCTTCTATAACATCAATTTGTAATCCTAATCGTAATAATAGTAGTAATACTTATAATAATAATGATAAATATGATATTAATAATTATAATTATAATTATATTGATAATACTAATATTTATAAAATGATACAAATTTTAATATTACAAAAAATAATAATAATAATCCTAATATGTTAAAAATAGTCATACTAATAATAACCATAATAATAATACTTTTAATTATTCTAATAAACATATTAATGATATTAGTAATAATAAAAATTAACAACAACAATAATTAATAATAATAATAATAATAATAATAATAATAATAATAATAATAATAATAATAATAATAATAACAATAATAATAATAATAATAATAATAATAATAATAATCACTACCTCTAAAAATAGGCTGAAAAAGAAAAAGATGCCACCAGCGGGACTCGAACCCGAGACCTCCCATTAACTAAGACAACCCTCTAACCATCCGATCCCATCTATTTTTATGTAATCATATGTAAACCATTTGTATTTAACCATATTTTATTTTCTGTCACTTTTTCTTCTTCTACGACTATGCCAATCGACCAGGAACATCAAATACTAAACAACGAATTCGTGTTTTTAATTATGACTCGCAAACAACCAGAGACTATGAAATGGTTCTTGATTATCAAAACAACAATAAAAAAATAAAAAATTGCAGCACAACTGCTGCTGTCCGACGCTGACAAGAAGAAAGAAAAAAAATTAGTTTTCACTTTTGAGCAAATATTGGACATAGATTATAAAACGAAGAACATTGAAAATCAATACCTAAAACTACTGGAATCATTGTTTTAAATTAAATCATCACAGAAAACTCGAATTTGATGAATGAACAAAAGTTGACTTTTTTTTCTTTAAAACTTTGACCTCGAAATTGAAGCTCGATAATAAGAATTGGAATACAAGATTTTGTAGAAAGATTTCTTTGAAGATTGTTAACGAGACTGCATTTACACATTTTGGAATTTCATTCGAATTCGAAGTTTAAAAAAAAATAAGAATAAAACAGAGGTACGAGCCGTATAGACATATTTTTCTGTTTTTAATTTTTATTGCAGAAGAGATTGCATCTCATAAGGATACCAATCGAATATATAAAGTAACTAAAAGTGTTTTGTCTGAATGTCAATTGATTTAACGCGTAACAAACTCAGACAGACAATCACGACTAAGTAGGCCGAAGAAAAAGAAAAAAATATATATAAAATTGATAATGATAGGAACTGATTTTTGTTTGATTCCTGTTTTGAATTTGATAGGTATGTCGATTAGCCAGACAGATTAAATAGAGAGGATAGCGAAATTTTGGAATCTGTTTGTATCAGATTATATAATACTCCGTATACTAATTATATGTACTAATAATTAAATTAATTAATAATAAAGATAAAAATAACAATAATATTAATAATAATAATATCAAAATAATACTAATACTAATAATAATTATAATACTAGTAATAATAATAATAATATTACTAATAATCAATAAATGATTCATGTATTAATCATATTAGCTAATAATATATAAATTACAACTAAATAATAATTTTAATCATTCTTTATTAATATTTATATTTTAAGTATTTATTTTGATAATCATTACATCAAAATTTATTAAAATTTTAATATTTAATATTTATTAATATTACTATTATTGATATTAATGAAATTAGTAATAATAATATTTGTCATAACAGTTATATTTTTAACTTGCAGTTACATTTAATATATTTATATTACAATTTATTACTTTTGTAATGTCTACCAATTATTTACATATATTTAATATTTATATTTATATGTATTAATATATTACAATATATATAAAATCATCAATTATATAGAAATCGTATTCATATATATATTTATTTTACAAACTTATTATCTTGCATATTATTTTACTTATTTTCTATTATTTCAAAATATTATATATATATATATATATATATATATATATATATATATATATATATATATATATATATATATATATATATATATATATATATATATATATATTAATTTGCAACCAATAGTTCGTGATACGTCGGTAATAGTCACAGGTTAAATGATTTCGTATAAACAGTTCAAGATTTTGAGACTCAACATTATAGACTTTGCTTATTGTGTCGAAATCACATAAAGATTAAGTTTAAATTTGGTCGGAAATTCTCGGGTCGTCACAAATAGCGCTATCTATAATAATTCTTTTTGCCACTTTAGTTCATCTAGCAATTAATGATATTACAAAGCAGAGATTTGAATGTTTCAAATGAACACAATAAAAATACTCATGTTGGTCGCATAATAGTTTGTACTTATGTCTATCAGATATAAAAATAGTACATGTATTCTCAGCCCAAAAATATAGATAAAAAGGGAGCAAATGAAACTCACTTTAAATAGTTGTTGAAGTATTCCACGAAAGAAAGGAAAGTAAAGCAAGTAAGGGACCGAGATATCAACCTAGAGATAGAATGTTCGATCAGATGTTGTCTAATAGACATAAGTATAGTAACTATACTAATGATAATGGTTTTCTAAAAGAAATTCCATTTTCGAAAAGGTTACTATCTATGGAAAGTTCCCATTTTTAGTAACTCTTCAATTATAGAAAGTTCGGGTTATAATCTTTAACAAGACATTGTACGACTATCTCAAATCTCGTTGCTATCATACAAGTTACTTGAATGATCAGTTGTTACCGGGCGCCCAGGATTCTTGACCAGAATCTATGTCATAGCATTCGAAACCCACAAGCAGTTCCCATAAGGCAACAAGGACCACCCTAGGCCATATGTAGCGGTGAGGTTCATATATAGTGCACGTTATGTTGATTGTAACATTCACATATTATAGGTGTAAAAACATTTATTATATAGTTAAGTTAATTATATATATACATACATATATATATATATATATATATATATATATATATATATATATATATATATATATATATATATATATATATATATATATATATACTATTAGTATTACATAATTATTAATAGTTTTATAATTATATACGCATTATTATTCAAGCTATAATTACTATATTGAATTAGATTAATTTAATATTTACTAATTACTAACACATACAATATATAACATAATTAGTTATAATATTTGTTATATAATTTACAAGATACTTAATAATATAGTACTTTATTAATCCAATATTATCCATAAATACCTAAATAATTAATTAAATACCAAATAATTATATACATAATTTTTATAGTCTTAGTTAATTATAAAAATTAGTATAAAAATTTAAGAAAGTATTTTATTATAATTTTGTATTTATATTTGTTTTTTTTTCTTAATTTAATCACAAAAAAAGTTTAATTCTACATAAAATACCAAATAAACATAAATAATTATTTTTAAAATTTTTATAAGTTTCTTATAGTTAAATAACCTGTAGAAAAATATTTATAAAAATATTTCTTTTTTTTACAATTATTTCCTTATTTAACTCCTGTTTACATAATAATAGTGTTTAATTATGTAATAATCATTCATTCGACCCATAAATTAATTTTTATAATTTTATTAGACCTTGAAAAAGTTTATGAACCCATAAAAATTATTTATTTATTTTTATTTACTGTGTAAATTTTTATTATGAATTTTATATGGTTTTCGTTTTTAATTAGTATTTAATTCGTAATTAGCTACAAATAATATTCCAAAACTTATCATAATTATTTTTATAAGTACTACTAATGTTCTAAATAATTTCCAAACAAATACTACTGATGTGAATATTTATTAACAATTTAAAATAACAATTGGTTAAAAAATAAATAAAATGAATAAAAATAAATAAGAAAATGAAAAGGAAATATTACCTCAAGAGTTCTTCAAGTTTTTAGAGAGAGGATTTTGTTGTGATTTGTGAATGAGAAACTAGGAGTCTAGAGGTGTTTATATAGTGCAAGTATTAGAGTGTTAGTCAACATAAAGATGTTCTAATTTATGATTTTATTTTATTTTATAATTTTTTTAGTCAACAGTAGGTGGTACTAGTTTATTTTTTTTACATATATATATATTTTATTTTTAGTCAACATAAGGATGTATTTGTTTAAGATTCTTTAGTCTCATTATTATTATTATTATTATTATTATTATTATTATTATTATTATTATTATTATTATTATTATTATTATTATTATTATTATTATTATTATTATTATTATTATTATTATTATTATTATTATTATTATTATATTTTTTACATTTACTTCATGATAAGTATTATTTTCTTTTTACTAATTCATGACTTGTATTTATTTTTTATTTAGTTCCCAATTGTTTTACTATTTATATAAATGTCACTTTTTATTTATTACTTATAGATTAATAGTTATAATATTACAGAAGTGCATAATTATTTACGAATAATTGTTCGTGAATCGTCGGAATTGGTCGAAAGGTAATTGAATTCATGAAAACAGTTTAAAAATTTGATACGCAGGATAACCGACTATGCTTAATGTGTCGAATTCATATAAAGATTAGGTTTAATTTTAGTCAGAAATTTTCGAGTTGTCACATGATGACAGTAGTAAAATATTGGTTTGTTTCAAATGCTTGTACACCACGCAGGACGGAGATCTGCAAAGTCATGACTATAAAATACAAGTTTGGTTTACTTGTTTAAAATACCCGGACATTGGCGTGGCCGAAAGACTCTTGAATAAGCATTGGTTTGCTTATATACGGATAGTGACATTGGTTTGTCCATGCGTAAAATACTTATAAGAAATTTATAAAAGTCAAGAGTATAATATTTAGAGCATTGGCTTGCTCTCTGCGAACAACATTGGATTGTTGCCGCAAGAATAAAAAGATTATGTCAGACATAGAGGGATCACTCCCGTCATGCAACATAACATTTATTCTACATTATTTTGCAAATGATGAAGACTGGATTTCAACAAAAATCAAGGAACTAAGTTGTTTCTTTGCTCGAGCATATGCCAGAATAAACACTAAATGCAGAATAACGAAGTGCGCATAAAAATACTATCATAAATAAAAAAGGCATTAGTTTGCCTGCATAAATATACGCAAATATACGCAAATTATGGCATCAAATTTCACGCGCAATTAAATACTCCTCACCTTTTGGTTGGGATGCCTCAAAATGACTGAGTACGGAGCTCGCAAGTCAGAGATGCCTTAAATGCAACATCGATCTCTGATTTATCGTATTGTTGCATCAAGAAGCCTCCTATGCGGATATCTGGAGATGCCTCAATGTGGCCTTGAGATTCGGAACTCAAAGTCACTAACGAGATGTCTTGAACGTAAACTGAAAATTCCGAACAATGTTTGCTTCAGGAAAACCTCACTTTACAAGAAAACATTTTATGAGTAGACCATGACTTTGTGCTATAGCCTAATCTTCACTAAAGTCCATGGTCGTGTAAGCACGCCCATGGCAAACCTTCAGAAGTCCTTGGTCGCAAAATGCCATTGGCCGTTATACGTAAGACAATGTACGCATGGCAGTACTTTGTAAATCCATGATCACGAAATGCTCATGGCCATTATCATATTTCAACACATTTGCTATATATCATACCGAACTTGGGGGACTTAATGATACGCATAGCGCATCGGGCTAATAATTGGTCTTGTCCTTAAGCCTGGCCCATTAGCGGTCCATTGGCCTTTTTTCCTTAAAACCCTAATATTGCCTCTATAAATAAAGGGCATGACTTTGACCCTAAAGAGACATCCTGGAAGCTCAAACGCTCTCGTCCTCCCCTATAGGGTTTTGCCTACACTACCGTGTAGGGTTTTCCCCTAGCTGCCAATCGACTACGACTCGATGGCCGGCAAACAGAAATAACCACCCTCCCGAAATCATCATCTCGGCTAGGGTTATCACCGTAACTGGACCGGAGGTTAATGCCGTTGTACATAATAAACCCCCCCTCTATTGCACTCAAGCGTGTCTCTAACATTCGATGGAAATATGCTTAATCAATATGGTTGAGATGCTTTTCGATTATGATTAAACTCAATCACTTTTCCGACTAATAAAACGTGGTTATCGGCTCTGTGATTGGGAAGTCATGAACCTCAATTCAGAGTACACTATCTATGTCACTCCTTGGTAAGATATCGTTGGCGGATACATAGGGCGTTTGTCAGAGGCACAACGGTTATAGTAAGGCAACCTACCCTACGGATTCCGACAGAGGTTCTTTCGTAATGGAAACCTAATTGATACTAGGAGTACAAGGCCAGCCTCAGGCTATGGTAGAGTAGTTACTACGCATATAAACATAGTACGTATATCGGGGAGGCACAACGGTTGTAGTACTCTATACCTCTGTGATATCGCTCCATTTATACATATTATTATTCACGATATCTTATTCTTTTCGGGTATAATTTGATGAAGATTGAAGACTTTGGTTCATGATTATGTTAGAAATTGTATTTTAAGCTAAAGAATTCTTCATGGGCACATTTTGGATGTTTTCGACGAGTTTTAGTTTAAAATGATCAAGTGTTTGTGAAAATCAAAGAAGAAAACGAAGTCTGCTGTTTCAGCTACATCTCGCAGTCGTGAGGTTATTTCTTGCAGTCGCGATCTTTCTAATCCGGTCGCGAAGTTTGCTAATGCGGTCGCGAGATTTCAACAGACGTTCAGAAACCAAAGAAGAAGCACCTCGCGGTCGTGAGGTTATTTATCGCGGTCGCAAAGTCATGTTTTCAGCACCTCGCAATAGCAAGGTTATTTATCGCGGTCGCGAGATTTAAGTCGGCCAGTAGTTTATTTTTACTCCTATAAATAGGATTTATAGCCCAAAACTCTCATTCAATTTTTATGTTACGAAAATATTAGCTAGGGTTACGAATTTTACAACTCTCTAAGGTTATTTTATGAGCTTTTATCATTGAGGTTTCAACTTTTGTTAGAGATTAATCATTGGTACTCTTTTATCTTTAATTTTTATTAATATTATGATGAATTCTTGTTTATCCTATTGTTCAATTACTTTTATCATTACCATGAGTAGCTAAATTCCTAGTATTTGCTTAAATGATTGAACCTAGGCGATGGATTGCTTGATCTTTCGTGTGTATTAATAATTTCTCTTGATTGTGTTTTTAGTTAATCATATTAATTGATCGCATTAATTACTAGTTTGTTAGTTGATGTAACGAGAGTTACTAGATCAATTAATTTATCTAGGTTATTGAGAAATAGGTAGATAAGTTGAATTACATACGGGAGACCGGTGTAATTAGATTAGTAATTAATCCCATCAATTGAGTAGGTAATTGTGAAGCCTAAATAAGGACGCTGATTTACCCTTCAACTGAATCATAATCTTGAGTAGTTAATATTGATTGATTGTGTTCTTCAGAAGCGTATGGGAGACCAACGTGAAAAACTAACACTTTCATGATAGAATTAGTATCTAAGTTAGAGACACCAGCTTATCTTACTAATTGATTAATGAACTTGGTTAACGAGAGTTATACTTACGGATTTAATCACATTGTTCTTAATCAAAGTAATCCGGAACCTAGAGAATTGAATCTAAGTGAATACCCCTTATCTATTTGAACTTGTATTTACTTTCTTTATTTTAATTAATTTTAAATCAAAACCCCATTTTACAACTAAAATCTCTAGAATAATTATTAGTCTTTTTCATCCTAAACTCTACTCCCTGTGAACGAATTCGTAAGTATATTACAATAAGATTAGGTGTGTTTTACGCATATCAAATTTTTGGCGCTACTGCCGGGGAGCGGTGTGTCTTAGGATTTTAACAGCTTTTGGTTGTTCGATCCTTTCGTGGGAACTTGTTTTCGCGAAAGTTACTTTTCTGTTATTTTATTTTCAGTTTTATGCTTTGGTTTTGTTGTGTGTGAATGCAGGTTAGGTACTAATAACTCTGGAACCATCTAGAGTTTATCATACACACCACAAAGCTAAAGTTGAGCAAGAAATCACTAACGGTTTCTTAGAATTACCTTTTTATATTCCAAACTTTGAGTATATTAAGGAAGAGGTTAAAATGGGTGAACCAGCAAGGGGTCAAACCATGGAAGCAATGATGAAAGCCACGAGGGCTAGTAATGGACATGTCATTACCCAACCATTATTTAATAAAGATTTTGAGGTTAAGGGGCAGATTCTAAATATGATAACTCAACAGTGCCAGTTCAGGGGTACACTGAAAGAGGATGCATTCGAGCATCTTCGTTCTTTCAAGAGCATATGTAATTTGTTTAAAATTGCCTAAGTTGCAGATATGGTTATCTATTTGAGGGTCTTTCCTTGGTCTTTGAAAGATGATGCAAAGGACTGATTAAAATCATTGCTCGAATATGAAATTGACAGTTGGACGGTTATGGAAGATAAGTTCTTGCAGCGTTTCTTTCCAGCTTCAAAGGCCGCGAAACTACATAGTGACATTAATCACTTTGGTCAAAAGTCAAACGAGACACTCTATGATACGTGGACATGGTTTGGTAAAATGCTTCGTAATTGTCCTCAACACGGGTTGAACAATTTTAATAAGGTCCATATTTTTTATAAGGGTGTCAATGTACCGATGAGGAAAGAAATAGATATTGCTGCAGGTGGTTCTTTAATGAAGAAGACTCTGGATGAAGCTTACAACATCATCTCCGAAACCGGTACACACTCATATGATTGGCACCAAGAGATGGATGTTTCTTGATCATCTCATGTCACTAGTACCGAAACTAGTGATGAGCTTGCATCAGTTAGAGCACAACTTGCAAATGTTAAAAGACATATGGAGTCAATGACTAAAGAGATGCACACTATGAAAGTTGGTTGTGAGTTATGTCAGGGACCACATCTCACAAAGGATTGTAATTAGTCGACAATGGAGGAGCAGGTCAACTACTTGGGTAATCAATACAATAATCAGTATCAAGGAGGTAGTTCAGGTTGTCAAAAGAACGGACCACCGGGCTTCATTAATCGATATCAAAATCAGTCATATGTGGATAAGATGCCTCTATTAGAGGAATTGTTAAGGGGTTTTATTATAAAGACAGATGAAAGCATCACGACTTTGAGGCAAGATAGTGAATCAACAAAACAGCGCGTGAGAAGTCAGCAGGCCTCGATTCAGAATTTGGAACGGGATATCGAGCGTATAGCTCAATCGCTAACGGAGAGACCACCGGGTGCTCTCCCTTCGAATACGCAAGCTAATCCGAATGTCAATGGGCCACCCCGAACAATCTTGACTAATAACAACCGAAGTGATGTAAAGAAAAAAGAGCCTCATTTTTCTACTTATTCGTATGTGAATGCTATTTCTGGTGATGAGGATTATGATTTCAATGAGGTTATTCCAACTTATACTCATAATGGTGTAGATGGTTAGATTAGAGTTGGTGATATAACTCCCGCATATGGTAATTACTTGATGAGTTTGATGACGGGGAGTTCTTCTAGTTCGGGTAATCAAGAGTTGGAAGTTAAGAGTGTGGAGACTACCGAGTCTCCTGAGTTTAGTGTTGATGAGATTAAAGTGGAAGAAGAGGTGAAACCGTCACCTAAGTTGAAAGTGTATAAGCCGCCTATTCCGTATCCGAGAATTCAATCCGAGCAACTAAAGGACACTGTTTGTAACTCAATTAATACTAATGCTAATATTTATGTGCATGTACCTTTGGTTGATGTTCTTACAGGTATGCCCTATTATGGGAAATTTTTA
Source organism: Rutidosis leptorrhynchoides (assembly GCF_046630445.1). Classification (NCBI taxonomy): domain Eukaryota; kingdom Viridiplantae; phylum Streptophyta; class Magnoliopsida; order Asterales; family Asteraceae; genus Rutidosis; species Rutidosis leptorrhynchoides. The sequence continues at coordinate 256,461,051 of NC_092338.1, read as the reverse complement.
AAGGATTTAATGGCGAAGAAGGGTGAGCATGAGCAGGCATCTTCCGCGTTTCTTGAAGCAGAATGTGCTGCTGTTTTGAAGAAGAGTGATATGCCACCAAAGCTAGGTGATCTCGGGCCATTCATAGTGCCCTATAGGATTGATGACTCTGCAATTTTTAAGTGTTTAACTGATTCAGATTTTTAAGTGTTTAACTAATTCATATGCGAGTATCAATCTTATGCCGTTATCTGTTTATTCATGTTTGGGTTTGAATGAGATTAAGTTGACTAAAACTGGAGTTAGATTAGTTAACCAGTCGGTTAGTAAACCCATAGGGATTGCTGAAAATTTGGAGGTTAAAATAGGTGAATCAAAGTTCCTAGCGGATTTTGTGGTTGTTGATATGTCGGAGGATAAGGTTGTACCCATTGTTTTAGGTAGACCATTTTTAGCAACTGCAGGTGCATTAACTAACTGGAGAACGTGTAAACTAATTTTGAGGGATAGAGGTAAGACTTTAAGTTTTCAAACAAAGTTTAGTGTTAAACCACAACCCACACCCATTGATTCTGTGAATGTTCAGTCTAGTGAAACTGATAATGTTAAAACTGAGACTAGTAAAAAGCCTAAGTGTGGGGGTGGAGTTGTTAAAGAAAAACCCGTGGTTAAATCGCCCGATGATAGTGTTATTGATAGGTCTATGAGAAGGTTATTCGGGCGGGTTAAGAAAAGCGATGAATGAGAAAGATGAGCAGTTAAGGCCCCGGTTAGTTTCTAATTTATCTGAAAAAGAAAAAATAAAGTTGAGGGAATTGACTATGGAATCGAGAGCAGCCGATGATTGGTTGATAAGTATGATCGGTGTTGGTATTGTAAGTGGTGGTTCCCATGGTTTGAAGGAGAGAACCCATCATCCGGGCATTAGTTGAGGAGAAGGTGGAGTCTAGTGCAAGACTCGTTAATAAACTTGCACAATGTATAATTTGTATAATGCGTGTGTTTTAAAACTAAAAAATCCTAAAAAATTGAAAAAAAATAATCCAAAAATCGAAAAATATTTTTCTTTTTCTATTTTGTTCTTGTTTAATCGTTACAGGTACTACATTTATTTGATGAAAATCGAGGAATGGCCTTCAGTGCAGAGCCATCTATCATCTGTTTCGCGATTATGTTGCTCTATATCCGGTTATGTTTTTTCCCATTCACTCTATTGTCCTCTCGAATTTATATTTGATTTATCTAATTTCATGTAAATGAGGGAATTACATGATCTTAAGTGTGGGGGGAGAGATATAAATTCTCGCGAATGTAATGCACTTGGCTTGAGTCTTATTTTTGTCTAAATTGTTGAAAAATTGGGGAAATTTAAAATTTTTGACTCATTCAAAAGCCAGGTGTAGTTGTTATATGAAGCAAATGTTATCACCTTTGTAAGTTAATCTGTGCAGGTACCTCAATGGTGTTGATGTTTTGCATTTTCTTTTGCGTGAGTGTGTGTGTAATAAGGAATCAATGTCTTCCAGGCTATAAAAACCCAAAAATTGTAGGATGATTCAAGTCCATCCATAAAGGAAGTTGAGTCTTCCGAATGCCCGTCTTACTTGGTGTAGGAGACTTCCTAATCTACATCATTTTATACTGACACTGGTTAATGCATCATTTCACGATGTGTTATACCAATGTATCGTACTGTGGGAAGAGGAGCCTTGAGCTTCAACCTGTGATGTCTTCTTGATGAAGAGCAATGGCTTTGTGCTAGTGTTGCTCAGACAATACACGCCATGGCCAAAAGCCATGGTACTCTTTAAAATACGAAAATGTAGTATTTGCTTCCTACATTTTTTTAAAAATAGCTTAAAAGCTAGATGTGTGGGAAGTGGGGTCCAAGGACCTTAAATAAATTTAAAAAAAGTGTTTAAACACTTTCGGGAGAATCGAGTCCTCTCATGTTATCCTTAGGAAGTAAAGTCTTCCGAAACTTGTAAGTAAAGTCTTGTAAGTTAAGTTGAGTTTTAAAAGACCATTGCTTGAAAGTAAAGTCTTTCAGGTTTCGTGCAATAGACCCCCCAAAAAATTTACACCCAACGTAGTTTCTTTCTCATCGCCTTCGAACAGGGAGGTAGTTCACTTCGGTGATATACCGGGTTGGCAACTACCCGTGCGCCCGTCCCACAACCGGGATAGCTTGTATGCACACCGCCTTTTGAGCCCAAGACAATTGTTACCTCATCGCTTTCGAACTGGGAAGTAGTTTATCCTAGATAATATACCGGGGTAACAATTGTTCGTGCGACTATCCCAAACCGGGATGGCTTTGAAAGCACATAACCTTGAAACCCAAAATTTTCAGAAAACTGGTTTTGTGTAAAAACTTAACTAGTTCTCCCGTTCTTAAAATGCAAAAATGATTTTTCTTAAGGTCTTGTTTTCCCTAAGGTCAAATTTTTCTTAGTTCCGCACGTGGTGCTCTTGATTCTGGTAATGAAGCTTTTGGGTAATCATGAGTTCGATTTTGGAAGATTGTGTTTGATTGAAGGCTTGAACCTTGTGTGTGTTTTGTTGAATACTACACGATATGGATTTAATGCTTTTGAAGATGATATCGTATGTCTTGATTCTATAATTATTGAAGACTTCTTCGGGTATGTTTATCTTTGTACTAGTTGATATTATTTGAAGATAGATTCGCTTGAGGACAAGCAATGTTCAAGTGTGGGGGAATTTGATATCGCTCCATTTATACATATTATTATTCGCGATATCTTATTCTATTCGGGTATAATTTGATGAAGATTGAAGACTTTGGTTCGTGATTATGTTAGAAATTGTATTTTAAGCTAAAGAAGTCTTCATGAGCACATTTTGGATATTTTCGGTGAGTTTCAGTTTAAAATGATCTAGTGTTTGTGAAAATCAAAGAAGAAAATGAAGTTTGCTGTTTCAGCTACATCTCGCGGTCGCGAGGTTATTTCTCGCGGTCGCGATCTTTCTAATCCGGTCGCGAAGTTTGCTAATGCGGTCGCAAGATTTCAACAGACGTTCAGAAACCAAAAAAGAAGCACCTCGCGGTCGCGGGGTTATTTATCGCGGTCGCAAAGTCACGTTTTTAGCACCTCGTGATAGCGAGGTTATTTATTGCGGTCGCGAGATTTAAGTCGGTCAGCAGTTTATTTTTACTCCTATAAATAAGATTTATACCCCAAAACTCTCATTCAATTTTTATGTTACGAAAATATTAGCTAGGGTTACGAATTTTACAGCTCTATGAGGTTATTTTATGAGCTTTTATCATTGGGGTTTCAACTTTTGTCAGAGATTAATCATTGGTACTCTTTTATCTTTAATTTTGATTAATATTATGATGCATTCTTGTTTATCCTATTGTTCAATTGCTTTTATCATTACCATGAGTAGCTAAACTCCTAGTATTTGCTTAGATGATTGAACCTATGTGATGGATTGCTTGATCTTTCGTGTGTATTAATAATTGCTCTTGATTGTGTTTCTTAGTTACTCCCATTAATTGATCCCATTAATTACTTGTTTTTTGGTTGATGTAACGAGAGTTATTAGATTAATTAATTTATCTAGGTTATTGAGAAATAGATAGATAAGTTGAATTACATACGGGAGACCGGTGTAATTAGATTAGTAATCAATCCCATCAATTGAGTAGGTAATTGTGAAGCCTAAATAGGGACGCCGATTTACCTTTCAACTGAATCATAATCTTGAGTAGTTAATATTGATTGATTGTGTTCTTCAGAAGCGTATGGGAGACCAACGTGAAAAACCGACACTTTCATGATAGAATTAGAATCTAAGTTAGAGACACCAACTTATCTTACTAATTGATTAATGAACTTGGTTAATGAGAGTTATACTTAGGGATTTAATTACATTGTTCTTAATCAAAGTAATCCGGAACCTATGGAATTGAATCTAAGTGAATACCCCTTATCTATTTGAACTTGTATTTACTTTCTTTGTTTTAATTAATTTTAAATCAAAACCCCATTTTACAACTAAAATCTCTAGAATAATTATTAGTCTTTTTAATCCTAAACTCTGCTCCCTGTGAACGAATTCGTAAGTATATTACAATAAGATTAGGTGTGTTTTACGTATATCACTCTGCTATGTATGGCCATGGAAACGACCTCACTATTGAAGAGTACATTGCATCATAACACAGTCTCAGACATTGCATTCCGTCTGAGGGATCTTTAGTAATAGGAACTGTTTGTTTAAACCCATAAAGGATTGGAACCGTTAGGATAACCGAACGTTCACATGGATACTACTGTCTGGCCATGCCGTTCCTTTATGGTTGATTTCTTTTAAATAAGAACCTAACTAATCTTTGTAAACCAATCATTAAAGAAAGCATCGGAAACGTATCATGTCTCTCGGATAAGGGATACCCTCTACTTTAGCTAATGTTTAAGAAAGTTTGGGCCAAGTGGATAGATTAATACGTTGCCTTATCGGGTCGCTCATAATAAAAGAGCCGTCTAGCGTTAACAAGTAGCTGTGTTACTCTGGCATCGAGGGAAGAGGTGTTGCTGTCCATTCAGAATCTTCAAGATACTCACTCGATGTGAAGAATCAAACCTCGTTCTAAATTGGAAAAATGTTACTTCATGGTCAAAGAAGGAATAGTTTTAGGACTTAAGATATCAATGTCAGGATAAAGCCAAAATATAAACTATATCCAAACTTCCTGAACCTACCATCGTAAAAGCTGTTAGGAGTTTCTTAGCACATGCAGGATTTTACCGAAGCTTCATAAAAGACTTCTCAAAAATTACTCGACCTATCACTCATCTTTTAGGAAAAAAAAAGTACCATTTGTCTTCGCTGACGAATGTGTTCAAGCCTTCAAGTATCTTAAGGATCAGATCACACATGCACCAATAATGATAACCCCAATTGGAGTCTACCATTTGAGATCATATGTGATGCCAGTGACTTTGTTGTTGGAGTAGTGTTAGGCCAAAGAAGGGATAAGCACTTTCATCCGATCTGCTACGCAAGAAAAACCATAACAGGAGCTCAAGAGAATTACACTACCATGGAAAAAGAGCTACCTATAGTAGTACTTGCCTTTGATAAATTCTGATCATATCTAATCCTGTCAAAATATACAGTTTACACGGATCATTCAGCCCCTAAATACTTGGTCACTAAGCAAGATGCTAAACCAAGACTCCTACGATGGATCTTACTTCTACAAGAACTCGATATCGAGATTAAGGACAAGAAAGGAGCAGAGAATGTCGCAGCAGATCATCTTAGTCGCCTAGAAAATTAGACGACAGAACAGCTTGCTGAACATGATATCAGAGACAAATTTCTGGAAGAACAACTTATGCGCTTACGACAAGCCGAAAGAGGATCACAATTCACTGATACCCCTTGGTACGATGACATAGCCAACTATTTTGTTGCTGAAGTAGTACAAATAGGAATGAGCACATCTCGAAGAAGGAAGTTCATAAGGGATGCAAAGGTTCATCATGGAGCAATTTTAACTGCACGCAAGGTCTGCGATTTAGGATTTTACCTGCCAACTATATTTAGAGATGCAAAAGAGCTTATAAAGCGATGCGACACTTGCTAAAGACAAGGAATCATCTCATCAAAGAATGAGTTTCCTCGGACGAATATTCAAGCTTGCGAAATTTTCAACATACGGGGATTAGACTTTATAGTACCATTCCCTAAATCTAATGGGAAAGAGTACATTCTCATGGCAGTAGATTACGTCCCAAGATGGGTAGAATCTCAAGCCTTCTCAACTAACGATGCCAAGGTGGTCACCAATTTCCTTAAAAGACTGTTTTGCCGATTTGCAGCTCCCCGCGCTATTATTATTGATAGAGGCACGCACTTCTGTAATCCCCAATTCATGAAGGTGATGCAACAATATGGAGTTACCCAGAAGATGTCCACTGCTTATCGTCCGCAGACTAACGGACAGGTAGAAGTCACGAATATGGCACTTAAGAGAATTTTAGAACGCACTGTCTGCCATCATGGAAATAATTGGACTGATAAGCTAGAAGATGCTCTATAGGCATTCTGAATTGCTTACAATAATCCTCTAGGTACTACACCTTACAGAATGATTTATGGAAAAGCTTACCATCTTATGCTAGAATTAGAATACAAAGCTCTTTGGGCATTAAACACCTGTAACATTGATCCTTCAGTTACAAGTAAACATCATAAGATGCAAATGAATGAACTCACTGAATTAAGAGATTAAGCATATGAGACTTCATATATCTAAAAGGAAAGAACTAAGATCTTACACGATGCAAAATTGATTCTAACAAAGTTCGCTCCTGGAGATAAAGTTCTACTCTTTAATTCTCGATTCAAGAAATTTTCGGGTAAGTTTAAATCAAGATGGAGTGGACCGTTCAAAATCGTACAAATCTTTCCGCATGGAGAAGTAGAATTAGAAGGACCCAGTGGGAACTTCACAGTCAATGGTCACCAACTGAAAACATATTTAGAAGACCACCCTGGGAAGATTTCTCCCTCGACCCACCTTGACTCTAAGTCGCCCAGGTATTTTTGAAAAGTCCGGCTATAAGGACTTCTTACACAAAGCGTCATAGGAGGCACCCCCACGCCTATCTTTTATTTTACCTTATTTTTATCTATGATTTACTATATCATGTTTACTAACCCTAAATATGCTCATGCACCCTGTTATTGTGTATGGTATATCTTAGACACACATATTTTAAATAGACAGATGACAAATACTGAATCATCACTCGGCCTTCCTGTAGAAAGGAAGAGGACCGCATGTATCTATACTTCTGGTTCCAGGACGGATCAGCATAGACCATTCACAGGACAGCTACGACCTCGTCATATGATTCTGGAAAGCAAAGATGAGAGTGATAGCCCCCTGATGGTACCTTTAAGATGTTCAGCACACCTCACTTCTCGACACATTCATCAGGGAAAGCCTTCAGAGAATTCAGAGCCAGAGCCACTAGTCACCATTTTCATATATGGAGTTTCCATGTCAGACCCAGCTGTTACTTGGTGCATTCTCAAGGACCAAGAGAGTTGGTACAATGCTTGTAAAGCATTATTTGATCATTATGGAATGCCTAGTGATACGTTGAGACCCTCTTCATTCAGGCTAGAGCACCATGCTCCACCTATATAGAGTACTTCTGCCTCCCACTCCTGCACCAGTGTTATCTACTACCTTTGCCTTCACTCCAGGACGTACTGCTCATGTTATCACACCTCCTTCTGCCATTGAGAACCCTGTTCTTATGCACTAGATGATCATACCTGGTCCTATTCACGAGCTACCTACTAACCTTCAGCTCGTTGTTCCTATCATTATTGAGCCGACAGTTGCTCAAGCTTTTGAGATGACTTCGATTATCACAGCACAGGGTGACCCGTTTGCAGATCTTTTAGGATTACAGATACCTTCAGATCTATGTCTTGATGGATTCTTTGACCCTGAGATAGCTGCAGAGCATGGATTAGAGGATCTTCTCAGACTTAATGACTTGGATTTCACAGGGTTTGATTTTGCAAATGTCGCATGATCAATTGGCCATAGTTTATCATAGAATCATTTTATTTTAGTCTATTTACTTTATATATGAAAAGTGATTGTACTAAAAATTTTGTCTAGTGGAAATTTTGTTTCTTACTATTGCAGAATCACATTGGATCAAGCCTGGTAATTTCAGAGCATCACTCGACCTTAGGGAAGTACTTTGTCCTTAGTTACCCCTTTTCAAATATATAGTAAAATCTCTAAGTGTGGGATATGCCCCAGAAAGCTTTGAGATTTTACACTAGTACACCCGCTAAAACCTCTAAGTGTAGGATAAACCCACAATAAACTCAGAGATTCTAAGAGCAATGTTGTCCTTATTTTATAAAATTATTAAAATCTTATTTTTGAGAACATTAGGGACAATGTTCTTCTAAGTGTGGGATGGTAGAAATTGGGCAGGGTTCACTAAAAGTACATTAAAACCGCAAACGCTTGATATTTTCAAAATTCTTCTGTCCTCAAAACAAACAGCAAGAAACATTTGGCAAATTTGAAAATTTTTATTTTGAACACCAAAAGCTTCCATAAAATTGCCAAAAATCAGTTTTCAAACATCTATTAGAATGGAACGATTGAGCCAAAACTTATGCTTTTATCAAAATAATTTTTGTCTTGAAAGAATGTGTAACAAGGCTACGCATGACCAAGCACGGCCCCTACCCACAAATAGTGAGGACTTGGGCACAAAGTATTTGTACGAACATTACACTCTACAATGCTTTGTTGTTTTATTTGATGAGCGTGCCGGTGTATGGTTTGAGTTAGAACTTGTTCTTGACATAAGTTTCAAGACCATTGATTAGTAAGCGTCATACGAGGTGTAGGTGCGATACTCCTTCTGAAATCAATCTAAATAGAGAAGACAAAAACCATCCCATCTCATAAATTCAACCCATGCGAACTTACGTCAAAGAAAGAGTTGATGAAAATAACTACCCAAAATCCACCACCAAAAACTCACTACCTATTCACCTTCATTCCCTCTTCATTTCTCGAACACCAGAGATTAAAAAGAGATAGATCGATATAAGTTTGCTTCAAAAACATTTGTTAAAAGATTCCAAACCCCTGATTGTTTTTTATAGATCAAATACCTATTTCCAAAGTGAAATATCGCTTCCTCTCTGGGCACGAGAAGAAAAGACAAAAGTCATGAAGATAGGGTATGCCAAAAAATTAAATAAATAAATAAATAAAATAATAAAAACATTTGATGAGCAAAGTCTCAAATAAAGGCATGAAAAGCCCTGATCAAGAAGTGTGACTCAAAAGAGCTATCGAAAGAGCTAAGTTGATTCTACACAAAGTCCTCGTGAAAATCGCGCCTTCCAAGAAACTCTTCACAAAAATAAAGATTCAATCATACTGTAGAAAAAAGGATATTCCGAGAAACTATGATCTATCGATTCTCTTAAATTCAAAGAAAACACATATGTTCACCCCTTCACAAAACCTTCACTTTTCTCTGCCAACCAACCTTAAAACTTCTTCCTCTTGAAAGAATTTCTAGTAAGAATATCAATGACGTCCTTATCTAAACAGTGGAGATATCGATTCTTGGCCAAGCATAACGAAAATCGTTACACAACTGGCTTCTTAGCTACAATACAATAGAATAGGACATCCTGAACACTTGAGTGAAAAGAGTGATTCGTCAGTGAGAAGCCTGGTCATGTATATTCTACATCTGAGATTTGAAAAGTAAGCCTTGTACCCATGAAACGAGCGAAATTCGGATAGGAACATAATGTTCGAAACTTTCTCTAATACTTTCGAACTATTTCTTGATTACCGACCAAGGCATAATAAAAGATCCTGAGGTTTGATAAAGTGAATTCTGGTAAAAGACGCCTAATGTTTCCACTTTTGAATGCGGACAAGCAAAGTCTAAGTGTGGGATATTTGAAATCGGCCAAAGAGTCATGTTTTTACCCTCGATATCAGGCCCCAAATTAATAAAGATATTAAATTTATCGCCAAGTTAAGCACTTATTCACTTTATTTTGTAGATTAAGTAATTACAAAGACAATGCAAGATGAATCAAAGAAACCGGACTTAAAATGAAGAATCTAGAGCGAAAACGGTGAAGACCAAGTTACAATCAAGGAAATCTGACTTTACGATCTAGGAAATAGAACTGACCAGCCAGACCATGTGATAATGCTAAAAATGAACATATATTTCATAGCATTATCCCTCAAGAAAGACAAGCTTTTAGTTGCAATTGTTCTATTTACAAGTGATATTCGTTTAGATAATAAAAGGTGAAGACAAAAGACAGATTTGACGATTTGAAGACGCAAATGACCAAAACGCTAAAAAGCACAAAGTACAAATCACGAGGTTCAATTTATTGATAAGAAACGTCTAAAAGTTACAAGAGTACGAGGCACAAAACGCAAAGTACAAGATATTAAATTGTACGCAAAGACGTTCGAAAATCCGGAACCGGGACCAGAGTCAACTCTCAACGCGGGACGCAACGGAGCTAAAATTACAAGTCAATGGAGTACAAGAATATAATATAATATATAATTAATTATATAAAATTATATATATTATATATATTATATTATATATTATAAAACTCGAGCAGCCCACGTTTTTGGAAGCATATGTCACCAGGAAAAGGCGGCCATGCGACCGCATGGCCAGGAAGCACAACATCCATGCGGTCACATGGATCATTGTAGCAGCTGAAGTCCTATAAAGTTCGCGTGTTTTGGCCGAATTTTTTACACCTTTTCATCAATCTCTCTTACTCTCAAATATATATATATATATATATATATATATATATATATATATATATATATATATATATATATATATATATATATATATATATATATATATATATATATAATTTTAATTTTAATTTTAAATTAATAATAATAAGGTTATAGTGGCGAATGTTGTAAGTGTGTAAGTCGAAATTTTGTTCGTGTAACGCTACGCTATTATTAATCATTGTAAGTTATGTTCAACCTTTTTAAATTAATGTCTCGTAGCTAAGTTATTATCATGTTTATTTAAATTGAAGTAATCGTGATGTTGGGCTAAAATATTAAAGACGGGGTAATTGGGCTTTGGACCATAATTGGGGTTTGGACAAAACACCGACACTTGTGGAAATTGGACTATGGGCTATTAATGGGCTTTATATTTGTTTAATTGAATGATAGTTCGTTAATTTAATATAAAGATTTACAATTGGACGTACCTATAAATAACCATATACACTCGATCGGATACGATGGGCGGGATATTTATAAGTACTAATAATCGTTCATTTAACCGGACACGGGAATGGATTAATAGTCAATGGACTCATTAAAACAGGGGTGAATTATGTACAAGAACACTTGGCGTAATTATTAACAAAGTATTAAAACCTTGGGTTACACGCAGTCGATATCCTGGTGTAATTATTAAACAAAGTATTAAGACCTTGTTAAAGTTTAAGTCCCCAATTAGTTGAAATATTTGACTTCGGATATAAGGATAAATTGACGAGGACCCTCGCACTTTATATTTATGACTGATGAACTGTTATGGACAAAAACCAGATGGACATATTGAATAATTCAGGACAAAGGACAATTAACCCATGGTAATAAATTAAAATCAATACGTCAAACATCATGATTACGGAAGTTTAAATAAGCATAATTCCTTTATTTCATATTTCATCACACTGTTATTTACTGTCATTTTATTTATCGCACTTTTAATTATAGTACTTTTAAATTATCGCAACCTTTATTTATCGTCATTTTATTTATCGCACTTTAATTTATCGCACTTTAATTATTGTCATTTACTTTACGCTTTAAATTAAGTTATATTTATTTTTAATATTTTACATTAGGTTTTAACTGCGACTTAAGACTTAAAATCGACAAACCGGTCATTAAACGGTAAAAACCCCCTTTCATAATAATAATAATACTACTTATATATATATATATATATATATATATATATATATATATATATATATATATATATATATATATATATATATATATATACAAATATAGTTTTAAAAATATAGCGTTAAACTTGGCTAGCTCCCTGTGGAACGAACCGGACTTACTAAAAACTACACTACTGTACGATTAGGTACACTGCCTATAAGTGTTGTAGAAAGGTTTAGCTATATCCACTCTATAAATAAATAAATAACTTGTGTAAAATTGTATCGTATTTAATAGTATTTCGTAGCAAAAATATAACTATTTTGTAACCCTCTGCTTTAACATCACCATGGCCATGGCCCACGACCATAGCCCACAGCCTGTCAGCCAGCCCCACAGCCTACCATGATCTCAGGCCACAGCTTGGTCACATTAGCTGCCACCTGCGCACGGCCTGCCACGTCAAGTCCACGGCCTGCCAAGGTCTGGGGTGGCCTATTTAAAGGGCACTTTGCTCCACTTTTCAACACATTCCACAAAATTCAATTTTCAATTTCATTAGAAGAAAATTTAAATTTAGAAGTTATTTTTATCAACAGGTTTTGACACAGAGGTGGACTCAGGATTTGATGCTAAACCTTGAGTACTAACCTCATCCTCAGAAGTCACATCCTCAAAAATTCCCTCAACAAACTTAGATGTCTCATTTACTACCTCTCCTACAACAATCTTAGGAGTGTCAGACTCGACTACCCCTTTCCCCTTATCCTGTTCAGTCACGGTCGGTGTAGGTATAAGGATATCATCTTCATAAGGATTCTCAGGTGGCAATGCAATGTAATCATGTTTTAACGGGGGTGGACATTCATTATACCTGATCCAGCCCACCTTTTTAACTTTTGGTTGACAGTATTTTATCACAAAAGCTGACCGCTTAACTGGTAAATACCTTATCTATTTCTGTTTCATAGCTAATCCTGAAGGATTCTTTCTCTTTCTCAAGGTTATCTATTTCAGCAACATATTTCATGATAGTCTGTGCATCTAAAATTATGGTAGACTTCAAATCTGTCACCTGATCCTCTAGGGTCTTAACGATATCCCTAAGTTCCCTCTCCTTATTCTTATAAAACATATTATCATCATATTGCCTCCTAAGTGTCTCACTACTTTTCTTGAGAAAGGCATTATCCTATTCTAAAGTAGCACATTTATTACACTTAAGGGTCCCACTTCTTTGGTAGCTCATCTCTAAAACCTCTCACGATGTCTCGATTTGATAATTGCATCCCAACATTCTTCAACTCATACAAAAAATAACGATACCTATGTAGTGACCCGAACTTTTCCATGTTTATATATATTAATTGAGATTGATATTTACATGATTAAATGTTTCCAACATATTAAGCAATCAAACTTGTTAAGACTTGATTAATTGAAATAGGTTTCATATAGACAATTGACTACCCAAGTTGACCGGTGATTCACGAACGTTAAAACTTGTAAAAACTATATGATGACATATATATGGTTATATATATAGTTAACATGATATTATGATAAGTAAACATATCATTAAGTATATTAACAATGAACTACATATGTAAAAACAAGACTACTAACTTAATGATTTTGAAACGAGACATATATGTAACGATTATCGTTGTAACGACATTTAATGTATATATATCATATTAAGAGATATTTGTACATCATAATATCATGATAATATAATAATTTAAAATCTCTTTTGATATTATAAACATTGGGTTAACAACATTTAACAAGATCGTTAACCTAAAGGTTTCAAAACAACATTTACATGTAACGACTAACGATGACTTAACGACTCAGTGAAAATGTATATACATGTAGTGTTTTAATATGTATTCATACACTTTTGAAAGACTTCAAGACACTTATCAAAATACTTCTACTTAACAAAAATGCTTACAATTACATCCTCGTTCAGTTTCATCAACAATTCTACTCGTATGCACCCGTATTCGTACTCGTACAATACACAGCTTTTAGATGTATGTACTATTGGTATATACACTCCAATTATCAGCTCTTAGCAGCCCATGTGAGTCACCTAATACATGTGGGAACCATCATTTGGCAACTAGAATGAAATATCTCATAAAATTACAAAAATATGAGTAATCATTCATGACTTATTTACATGAAAACAAAATTACATATCCTTTATATCTAATCCATACAACAACGACCAAAAACACCTACAAACACTTTCATTCTTCAATTTTATTCATCTAATTGATCTCTCTCAAGTTCTATCTTCAAGTTCTAAGTGTTCTTCATAAATTCCAAAAGTTCTAGTTTCATAAAATCAAGAATACTTTCAAGTTTGCTAGCTCACTTCCAATCTTGTAAGGTGATCATCCAACCTCAAGAAATCTTTGTTTCTTACAGTAGGTTATCATTCTAATACAAGGTAATAATCATATTCAAACTTTGGTTCCATTTCTATAACTATAACAATCTTATTTCAAGTGATGATCTTACTTGAACTTGTTTTCGTGTCATGATTCTGCTTCAAGAACTTCGAGCCATCCAAGGATCCGTTGAAGCTAGATCCATTTTTCTCTTTTCCAGTAGGTTTATCCAAGGAACTTAAGGTAGTAATGATGTTCATAACATCATTCGATTCATACATATAAAGCTATCTTATTCGCAGGTTTAAACTTGTAATCACTAGAACATAGTTTAGTTAATTCTAAACTTGTTCGCAAACAAAAGTTAATCCTTCTAACTTGACTTTTAAAATCAACTAAACACATGTTCTATATCTATATGATATGCTAACTTAATGATTTAAAACCTGAAAACACGAAAAACACCGTAAAACCGGATTTACGCCGTCGTAGTAACACCGCGGGCTGTTTTGGGTTAGTTAATTAAAAACTATGATAAACTTTGATTTAAAAGTTGTTATTCTGAGAAAATGATTTTTATTATGAACATGAAACTATATCCAAAAATTATGGTTAAACTCAAAGTGGAAGTATGTTTTCTAAAATGGCTATCTAGACGTCGTTCTTTCGACTGAAATGACTACCTTTACTTGTAACTTATTTCTCCGACTATAAACCTATACTTTTCTGTTTAGATTCATAAAATAGAGTTCAATATGAAACCATAGCAATTTGATTCACTCAAAACGGATTTAAAATGAAGAAGTTATGGGTAAAACAAGATTGGATAATTTTTCTCATTTTAGCTACGTGAAAATTGGTAACAAATCTATTCCAACCATAACTTAATCAACTTGTATTGTATATTATGTAATCTTGAGATACCATAGACACGTATACAATGTTTCGACCTATCATGTCGACACATCTATATATATTTCGGAACAACCATAGGCACTCTATATGTGAATGTTGGAGTTAGCTATACAGGGTTGAGGTTGATTCCAAAATATATATAGTTTGAGTTGTGATCAATACTGAGATACGTATACACTGGGTCGTGGATTGATTCAAGATAATATTTATCGATTTATTTCTGTACATCTAACTGTGGACAACTAGTTGTAGGTTACTAACGAGGACAGCTGACTTAATAAACTTAAAACATCAAAATATATTAAAAGTGTCGTAAATATATTTTAAACATACTTTGATATATATGTATATATTGTTATAGGTTCGTGAATCAACCGGTGGTCAAGTCTTACTTCCCGACGAAGTAAAAATCTGTGAAAGTGAGTTATAGTCCCACTTTTAAAATCTAATATTTTTGGGATGAGAATACATGCAGGTTTTATAAATGATTTACAAAATAGACACAAGTACGTGAAACTACATTCTATGGTTGAATTATCGAAATCGAATATGCCCCTTTTTATTAAGTCTGGTAATCTAAGAATTAGGGAACAGACACCCTAATTGACGCGAATCCTAAAGATAGATCTATTGGGCCTAACAAACCCCATCCAAAGAACCGGATGCTTTAGTACTTCGAAATTTATATCATATCCGAAGGGTGTCCCGGAATGATGGGGATATTCTTATATATGCATCTTGTTAATGTCGGTTACCAGGTGTTCACCATATGAATAATTTTTATCTCTATGTATGGGATGTGTATTGAAATATGAAATCTTGTGGTCTATTATTATGATTTGATATATATAGGTTAAACCTATAACTCACCAACATTTTTGTTGACGTTTTAAGCATGTTTATTCTCAGGTGATTATTAAGAGCTTCCGCTGTCGCATACTTAAATAAGGACAAGATTTGGAGTCCATGCTTGTATGATATTGTGTAAAAACTGCATTCAAGAAACTTATTTTGTTGTAACATATTTGTATTGTAAACCATTATGTAATGGTCTTGTGTAAACAGGATATTTTAGATTATCATTATTTGATAATCTACGTAAAGCTTTTTAAACCTTTATTAATGAAATAAAGGTTATGGTTTGTTTTAAAATGAATGCAGTCTTTGAAAAACGTCTCATATAGAGGTCAAAACCTCGCAACGAAATCAATTAATATGGAACGTTTTTAATCAATAAGAACGGGACATTTCAGTTGGTATCCGAGCGTTGGTCTTAGAGAACCAGAAAATTTGCATTAGTGTGTCTTATCGAGTTTGTTAGGATGCATTAGTGATTCTGGACTTCGACCGTGTTTTCTTTAAAAATGATTGCTTAACATTTTTGTTGGAAACTATATATTTTTAACATATGAATATTATGTGATATATTAATCTCTTAACGTGTTTGATATTATGTGATAGATGTCTACCTCTAGAACAAGTCCCATTGACTCACCTAATAATAATGAAGAGTCAAATGTAAATTGGAATGATTCGTGGACTGATTCACAAATTCCCGAAGAGGAACCGAAAGAAGAGTCGGAACCGGAAGAAGAATCGGAACCGGAAGAAGAATCGGAACCGGAAGAAGAATCGGAACCGGTGGGGGAAATAATAAAACGGTTAAGTAAAAGAGAATCCCCAACCAACCGACCAAGGTTAATTATGGTCAATGGTGTTTCCGCCAAGGAAGCAAAATATTGGGAGGATTACCAATTCTCCGATGAATCGGATTCCGACGAGAATTCCAATGATGTTATAGAAATTACCCCAACTGAATTTAAAAAGGCAAAAGAAAATAATAAGGGAAAGGGCATAAAAATAGAGAAATCTAATTCCAACCCCGATGAACTTTATATGTATCGTCAACCCCCGAAGTCCTTAAGTTGTAACAATGACCCGGGAACCTCTAAACCACCAGGTTTTTCTAAACCAATGTGGACAACGACGGCTCGTATTAGGGGAACATCATATATCCCTAGAAACTTGGCAAAACGAACCAAAACCGAAGAAGAAGAAACGAGCGAGTCGGAATAAGATAGTTGTATTCGTGTGGTGTAATATATGTAATATAGTGTTCTTATGCTTTATGATGTATGTAAAAATTGCTTGTATTAATAAGTATTTTTTTATGAATCTAACTCTTGTCTATTTTACAGTTTAAAAACACAAAATGGATAGACAACCCAATATTTTAAGAGACCTACCCGGAGACATGATTGATGAAATCTTGTCTAGAGTCGGCCAGAATTCCTCGGCACAACTATTTAAGGCGAGATCAGTTTGTTAGACATTCGAAGAACGTTCCAAGAATGTCTTGGTTTATAAGAGACTTTCGTTTGAAAGATGGGGGATAGCACATTGGGAAACCCATAAGTTACGATGTGTTTACTTTGACGCATATATTGCGGGGAACCCAAATGCTATTTTACGCAACGGGTTAAGAAATTATTTTGACTCAATATATTCGAATATTGGACTTCGTGATTTAGAAAAAGCGGCTAACATGCAACATAAAGAAGCATGTTATGCTTACGGATTAGTAATGTTCGCTTCTCACCAAAGTGAGAACAAGAACATCGGGCTACAACTATTAAACAAAACGTTTCCACAAGTGACGGAGTCGGTAATTGGGGTAAGAAATGAGGTTTTTAGATTGTTACGGGACTGTTGGACATTACGTAACCCTCGTCCTTTTGACGATGTTACAACACGCTGTCTTATCAACGGCCATAATGGTTATGTTCCACAAGACCAAGGATGGGAAGTAATCCTAGTAAAACCAGAATGCATGACTTGTTTCTGGACGTATGAATTACGTGTCTTTATTGTCTTTGCTGAACGACTTGTGTACTAGCTAGAATTATCTTCACAACTATCTTGTATCAAAGTTATTGTGTGCTATATTTCATGCTTTATGTAAAATAAGCGGTATTGTAAGTTTGTAAAATATTGTATAAAAGTTTGAACGCGAAATATTATTATAATCAGTTTTTCATATAGAATTGTAGTAGTTGAATTGTATATTAGCTACTAAGTATGAACTTAACGGGTAGGTACTACCCGAATTTAAACTTATAAAACGCTAATATGAAGAAAAAGCTTTTATAAATGAGTTCAAATTATGCTACGAAATACTATTAACTACTCTTAATATTCTGTATGATTAACTTGTTCCATTTGACTATTTTGAAGGAAATGGCACCGACTACTCGACACACCGTGAATATGAATGAAGAGGAATTCCGTACTTTTCTAGCTTCAAACATAGCCGCAGTACAGGCTGCGCTACATACCAACAATAACCTTGGATCTAGCAGTACAGGAAATCGTGTAGGATGCACCTACAAAGAATTCACTGCCTGCAAACCTTTGGAATTTGATGGAACCGAAGGACCGATCGGATTGAAACGGTGGACCGAGAAGGTCGAATCGGTGTTTGCCATAAGTAAGTGTACTGAAGAGGACAAAGTGAAGTATGCTACGCATACCTTCACAGGTTATGCGTTAACATGGTGGAATACCTATTTAGAGCAAGTAGGACAAGATGATGCGTACGCACTACCGTGGTCAGCATTCAAGCACTTGATGAACGAGAAGTACCGTCCCAGAATCGAGGTCAATAAGCTCAAGACAGAACTTAGAGGGTTACGAACCCAAGGATTTGATATTACTACGTACGAAAGACGATTCACAGAATTGTGCCTATTGTGTCCGGGAGCATTCGAAGATGAGGAAGAGAAGATCGACGCATTTGTGAAAGGATTACCGGAAAGAATTCAAGAAGATATAAGTTCACACGAGCCCGCCTCTATACAACAGGCATGTAGAATGGCTCACAAACTAGTGAACCAGATTGAAGAAAGAATTAAAGAACAGACTACTGAAGAGGCCAATGTGAAGCAAGTCAAAAGAAAGTGGGAGGATAACGGTGATAAGAATCACCAATACAACAACAACAGCAATTACAACAATAATCGCAACAATTATCCCAACAATCGCAACATCAATCGCAACTACAACAAACGGCCCAACAACAACAACAACAACAACAGCAACAGCAACTACAACAATCATCCCAACAACAATAATAACCGCAACAACAACAACAATCAGAAGCAGCTATGCCAAAGGTGTGAAAAGTATCACTCGGGGTTCTGCACCAAATTTTGCAACAAGTGTAAAAGAAATGGTCATAGCGCGGCGAAGTGTGAGGTTTACGGACCAGGGGTTAATAGAACGAAAGGAACAAATGGTGTCGGAACGAGTAATGGTGGAGCAAGTAGTGTCGGAGCAAGTTATGCCAATGTAGTTTGTTATAAATGTGGAAAACCGGGCCACATTATTAGAAATTTCCCGAACCAGGAGAACACGAATGGACAAGGCCGCAGAAGAGTTTTCAATATTAATGCGGCAGAGGCACAGGAAGACCCGAAGCTTGTTACGGGTACGTTTCTTATTGACAATAAATCTGCTTACGTTTTATTTGATTCGGGTGCGGATAGAAGCTATATGAGTAGAGATTTTTGTGCTAAATT
Source organism: Rutidosis leptorrhynchoides (assembly GCF_046630445.1). Lineage (NCBI taxonomy): Eukaryota > Viridiplantae > Streptophyta > Magnoliopsida > Asterales > Asteraceae > Rutidosis > Rutidosis leptorrhynchoides. The sequence continues at coordinate 256,441,645 of NC_092338.1, read as the reverse complement.
AAGTTGTCCATTGACGCCTTTGGATAGTAAATTTTTACTCGAATTAGCAAATGGTAAATTAATTTCAGCAGATAATATATGTCGGAATCGAGAAATTAAACTGGTTAGCGAAACATTTAAGATTGATTTGATACCAGTAGAGTTAGGGAGTTTTGATGTGATAATCGGTATGGACTGGTTGAAATAAGTGAAAGCAGAGATCGTCTGTTACAAAAATGCAATTCGCATTATACGAGAAAAAGGAAAACCCTTAATGGTGTACGGAGAAAAGGGCAACACGAAGCTACATCTTATTAGTAATTTGAAGGCACAAAAACTAATAAGAAAAGGTTGCTATGCTGTTCTAGCACACGTCGAGAAAGTACAAACTGAAGAAAAGAGCATCAATGATGTTCCCATTGCAAAAGAATTTCCCGATGTATTTCCGAAAGAATTACCGGGATTACCCCCACATCGATCCGTTGAATTTCAAATAGATCTTGTACCAGGAGCTGCACCAATAGCTCGTACTCCTTACAGACTTGCACCCAGCGAGATGAAAGAACTGCAAAGCCAATTACAAGAACTTTTAGAGCGTGGTTTCATTCGACCAAGCACATCACCGTGGGGAGCTCCTGTTTTGTTTGTCAAGAAGAAAGATGGTACATTCAGGTTGTGTATCGACTACTGAGAGTTGAACAAACTTACCATCAAGAACCGCTACCCACTACCGAGAATCGATGACTTATTTGATCAACTACAAGGCTCGTCTGTTTATTCAAAGATTGACTTACGTTCCGGGTATCATCAAATGCGGGTGAAAGAAGATGATATTCCAAAGACTGCTTTCAGAACACGTTACGGTCATTACGAGTTTATGGTCATGCCGTTTGGTTAAACTAATGCACCAGCTGTGTTCATGGACCTTATGAACCGAGTGTGTGGACCATACCTTGACAAGTTTGTCATTGTTTTCATTGATGACATACTTATTTACTCAAAGAATGACCAAGAACACGGTGAACATTTGAGAAAGGTGTTAGAAGTATTGAGGAAGGAAGAATTGTACGCTAAGTTTTCAAAGTGTGCATTTTGGTTGGAAGAAGTTCAATTCCTCGGTCACATAGTGAACAAAGAAGGTATTAAGGTGGATCCAGCAAAGATAGAAACTGTTGAAAAGTGGGAAACCCCGAAAACTCCGAAACACGTACGCCAGTTTTTAGGACTAGCTGGTTACTACAGAAGGTTCATCCAAGAGTTTTCCAGAATAGCAAAACCCTTGACTGCATTAACGCATAAAGGGAAGAAATTTGAATGGAATGATGAACAAGAGAAAGCGTTTCAGTTATTGAAGAAAAAGCTAACTACGGCACCTATATTGTCATTGCCTGAAGGGAATGATGATTTTGTGATTTATTGTGACGCATCAAAGCAAGGTCTCGGTTGTGTATTAATGCAACGAACGAAGGTGATTGCTTATGCGTCTAGACAATTGAAGATTCACGAACAAATTTATACGACGCATGATTTGGAATTAGGCGCGGTTGTTTTTGCATTAAAGACTTGGAGGCACTACTTATATGGGGTCAAAAGTATTATATATACCGACCACAAAAGTCTTCAACACATATTTAATCAGAAACAACTGAATATGAGGCAGCGTAGGTGGATTGAATTATTGAATGATTACGACTTTGAGATTCGTTACCACCCGGGGAAGGCAAATGTGGTAGCCGATGCCTTGAGCAGGAAGGACAGAGAACCCATTCGAGTAAAATCTATGAATATAATGATTCATAATAACCTTACTACTCAAATAAAGGAGGCGCAACAAGGAGTTTTAAAAGAGGGAAATTTAAAGGATGAAATACCCAAAGGATCGGAGAAGCATCTTAATATTCGGGAAGACGGAACCCGGTATAGGGCTGAAAGGATTTGGGTACCAAAATTTGGATATATGAGAGAAATGGTACTTAGAGAAGCTCATAAAACCAGATACTCAATACATCCTGGAACGGAGAAGATGTACAAGGATCTCAAGAAACATTTTTGGTGGCCGGGTATGAAAGCCGATGTTGCTAAATATGTAGGAGAATGTTTGACGTGTTCTAAGGTCAAAGCTGAGCATCAGAAACCATCAGGTCTACTTCAACAACCCGAAATCCCGGAATGGAAATGGGAAAACATTACCATGGATTTCATCACTAAATTGCCAAGGACTGCAAGTGGTTTTGATACTATTTGGGTAATAGTTGATCGTCTCACCAAATCAGCACACTTCCTGCCAATAAGAGAAGATGACAAGATGGAGAAGTTAGCACGACTGTATTTGAAGGAAGTCATCTCCAGACATGGAATACCAATCTCTATTATCTCTGATAGGGATGGCAGATTTATTTCAAGATTCTGGCAGACATTACAGCAAGCATTAGGAACTCGTCTAGACATGAGTACTGCCTATCATCCACAAACCGATGGGCAGAGAAAAAGGACGATACAAACGCTTGAAGACATGCTACGAGCATGTGTTATTGATTTCGGAAACAGTTGGGATCGACATCTACCGTTAGCAGAATTTTCCTACAACAACAGCTACCATTCAAGCATTGAGATGGCGCCGTTTGAAGCACTTTATGGTAGAAAGTGCAGGTCTCCGATTTGTTGGAGTGAAGTGGGGGATAGACAGATTACAGGTCCGGAGATTATACAAGAAACTACCGAGAAGATCATCCAAATTCAACAACGGTTGAAAACTGCCCAAAGTCGACAAAAGAGCTACGCTGACATTAAAAGAAAAGATATAGAATTTGAAATTGGAGAGATGGTCATGCTTAAAGTTGCACCTTGGAAAGGCGTTGTTCGATTTGGTAAACGAGGGAAATTAAATCCAAGGTATATTGGACCATTCAAGATTATTGATCGTGTCGGACCAGTAGCTTACCGACTTGAGTTACCTCAACAACTCGCGGCTGTACATAACACTTTCCACGTCTCGAATTTGAAGAAATGTTTTGCTATAGAAGATCTCACTATTCCGTTAGATGAAATCCAAATCAACGAAAAACTTCAATTCATCGAAGAACCCGTCGAAATAATGGATCGTGAGGTTAAAAGACTTAAGCAAAACAAGATACCAATTGTTAAGGTTCGATGGAATGCTCGTAGAGGACCCGAGTTCACCTGGGAGCGTGAAGATCAGATGAAGAAGAAATACCCGCATCTCTTTCCAGAAGATTCGTCAACACCTTCAACAGCTTAAAATTTCGGGACGAAATTTATTTAACGGGTAGGTACTGTAGTGACCCGAACTTTTCCATGTTTATATATATTAATTGAGATTGATATTTACATGATTAAATGTTTCCAACATATTAAGCAATCAAACTTGTTAAGACTTGATTAATTGAAATAGGTTTCATATAGACAATTGACTACCCAAGTTGACCGGTGATTCACGAACGTTAAAACTTGTAAAAACTATATGATGACATATATATGGTTATATATATAGTTAACATGATATTATGATAAGTAAACATATCATTAAGTATATTAACAATGAACTACATATGTAAAAACAAGACTACTAACTTAATGATTTTGAAACGAGACATATATGTAACGATTATCGTTGTAACGACATTTAATGTATATATATCATATTAAGAGATATTTGTACATCATAATATCATGATAATATAATAATTTAAAATCTCTTTTGATATTATAAACATTGGGTTAACAACATTTAACAAGATCGTTAACCTAAAGGTTTCAAAACAACATTTACATGTAACGACTAACGATGACTTAACGACTCAGTTAAAATGTATATACATGTAGTGTTTTAATATGTATTCATACACTTTTGAAAGACTTCAAGACACTTATTAAAATACTTCTACTTAACAAAAATGCTTACAATTACATCCTCGTTCAGTTTCATCAACAATTCTACTCGTATGCACCCGTATTCGTACTCGTACAATACACAGCTTTTAGATGTATGTACTATTGGTATATACACTCCAATGATCAGCTCTTAGCAGCCCATGTGAGTCACCTAACACATGTGGGAACCATCATTTGGCAACTAGAATGAAATATCTCATAAAATTACAAAAATATGAGTAATCATTCATGACTTATTTACATGAAAACAAAATTACATATCCTTTATATCTAATCCATACAACAACGACCAAAAACACCTACAAACACTTTCATTCTTCAATTTTCTTCATCTAATTGATCTCTCTCAAGTTCTATCTTCAAGTTCTAAGTGTTCTTCATAAATTCCAAAAGTTCTAGTTTCATAAAATCAAGAATACTTTCAAGTTTGCTAGCTCACTTCCAATCTTGTAAGGTGATCATCCAACCTCAAGAAATCTTTGTTTCTTATAGTAGGTTATCATTCTAATACAAGGTAATAATCATATTCAAACTTTGGTTCAATTTCTATAACTATAACAATCTTATTTCAAGTGATGATCTTACTTGAACTTGTTTTCGTGTCATGATTCTGCTTCAAGAACTTCGAGCCATCCAAGGATCCGTTGAAGCTAGATCCATTTTTCTCTTTTCCAGTAGGTTTATCCAAGAAACTTAAGGTAGTAATGATGTTCATAACATCATTCGATTCATACATATAAAGCTATCTTATTCGCAGGTTTAAACTTGTAATCACTAGAACATAGTTTAGTTAATTCTAAACTTGTTCGCAAACAAAAGTTAATCCTTCTAACTTGACTTTTAAAATCAACTAAACACATGTTCTATATCTATATGATATACTAACTTAATGATTTAAAACCTGAAAACACGAAAAACACCGTAAAACCGGATTTACGCCGTCGTAGTAACACCGCGGGCTGTTTTGGGTTAGTTAATTAAAAACTATGATAAACTTTGATTTAAAAGTTGTTATTCTGAGAAAATGATTTTTATTATGAACATGAAACTATATCCAAAAATTATGGTTAAACTCAAAGTGGAAGTATGTTTTCTAAAATGGTCATCTAGACGTCGTTCTTTCGACTGAAATGACTACCTTTACAAAAACGACTTGTAACTTATTTCTCCGACTATAAACCTATACTTTTCTGTTTAGATTCATAAAATAGAGTTCAATATGAAACCATAGCAATTTGATTCACTCAAAACGGATTTAAAATGAAGAAGTTATGGGTAAAACAAGATTGGATAATTTTTCTCATTTTAGCTACGTGAAAATTGGTAACAAATCTATTCCAACCATAACTTAATCAACTTGTATTGTATATTATGTAATCTTGAGATACCATAGACACGTATACAATGTTTCGACCTATCATGTCGACACATCTATATATATTTCGGAACAACCATAGACACTCTATATGTGAATGTTGGAGTTAGCTATACAGGGTTGAGGTTGATTCCAAAATATATATAGTTTGAGTTGTGATCAATACTGAGATACGTATACACTGGGTCGTGGATTGATTCAAGATAATATTTATCGATTTATTTCTGTACATCTAACTGTGGACAACTAGTTGTAGGTTACTAACGAGGACAGCTGACTTAATAAACTTAAAACATCAAAATATATTAAAAGTGTCGTAAATATATTTTAAACATACTTTGATATATATGTATATATTGTTATAGGTTCGTGAATCAACCGGTGGTCAAGTCTTACTTCCCGACGAAGTAAAAATCTGTGAAAGTGAGTTATAGTCCCACTTTTAAAATCTAATATTTTTGGGATGAGAATACATGCAGGTTTTATAAATAATTTACAAAATAGACACAAGTACGTGAAACTACATTCTATGGTTGAATTATCGAAATCGAATATGCCCCTTTTTATTAAGTCTGGTAATCTAAGAATTAGGGAACAGACACCCTAATTGACGCGAATCCTAAAGATAGATCTATTGGGCCTAACAAACCCCATCCAAAGAACCGGATGCTTTAGTACTTTGAAATTTATATCATATCCGAAGGGTGTCCCGGAATGATGGGGATATTCTTATATATGCATCTTGTTAATGTCGGTTACCAGGTGTTCACCATATGAATAATTTTTATCTCTATATATGGGATGTGTATTGAAATATGAAATCTTGTGGTCTATTATTATGATTTGATATATATAGGTTAAACCTATAACTCACCAACATTTTTGTTGACGTTTTAAGCATGTTTATTCTCAGGTGATTATTAAGAGCTTCCGCTGTCGCATACTTAAATAAGGACGAGATTTGGAGTCCATGCTTGTATGATATTGTGTAAAAACTGCATTCAAGAAACTTATTTTATTGTAACATATTTGTATTGTAAACCATTATGTAATGGTCGTGTGTAAACAGGATATTTTAGATTATCATTATTTGATAATCTACGTAAAGCTTTTTAAACCTTTATTGATGAAATAAAGGTTATGGTTTGTTTTAAAATGAATGCAGTCTTTGAAAAACGTCTCATATAGAGGTCAAAACCTCGCAACGAAATCAATTAATATGGAACGTTTTTAATCAATAAGAACGGGACATTTCAACCTAGCTATTGTATCCTCCAGACTCTCATTGGGAAAAGCAGCAAAAGGTTTCCATTCTTTTTTCAAAGCCTTATCCTTATTTCCGTCCATTCTGTTATCCATAACATTAAATAAAACATTTTAAATGTTCAAACTCTAACAAAAAGCGCGCGAAATACCGATAAAATCGGTCAAAAATTAACTATCAGAGTCAATTGGACAAATGTATCAAGTTTTCCCGCGAAAACTTGACAAAATCTGAATATCAAAAAAAATTCACGAACTTCTGGAAAAAAGTCAAGTTTGACTTTTTGGTCAATGAGTTGACTTTCTAGTCAAAATCGGAATCCGATTTGGATTCAACGCGAAAAACTGATTAAAACAGTGAAATCTAAAAAATTCGCGAAAATATGAAAAATACCTGAAAAAGCCGAAAAGTTTGACTTGGTCAATGTCAAAGTCAAACAGTCAACTGTAGTCACCCTAGTCAAAAATCAGTCAAACTTGAAATTTAGGACTGAAAAAGTCAAAGGTTTGAAGTCTTAGGGTAAAAACTTTTAAAGACTGAAGTTTGAGGTAAAAGGTTGAAAAATAATAAGTTTGGACACTTGGCAAGAAAACCCCCCGATGATTTTGTCTTGTAGTGAAATCTGACTTCAATTACAAGAATTTACATAATCAGTCCTTGATAAAACTGAAGCTTTGCCCTAACATTCCAAAAACTTTCACAAACCTCCCCTCTGTTCGTCAGAAACTTTTCAAACATCAGTCATTTTTCGTTAAAAATTTGACGAGACTCCATCTTCTTCGTTAAATATTGCCGAATTTTGTTTTTAATTTAAGAAACCGTACGGTTGCTTGATACGATTGCTTGTATCCATATGGTTACATTCTTAATCCGTATAGATTTCATGTGTATCCGTATGGTTACGTTCTAAGGTGTTTTTGGGAGATTTTGCAGATTCCGACGGTGGTTCACGGTCGTGTGTGGTGGTGCTACGATGAAGTACACTCAAAAAAGCGAATTAGACTATAAAAAAATGCAGATCGAAATGTTTTGACATTCCTAACACGACTACAATTTTAGTTTTTCCAAAAGCACACTAAATCAAACAAACACGATCGAATTAAAAATGACTTTTTCATGAACAAAAATCACGATTTTGCAACGATTATGACCCCAAATCGAGACCTGTAAATTGCAGAGGTTTTTTATGACGTTAAGGAACGCTTTTCAACAATCAATTTTAACTTTTAACACACAAAAATGATTTTTGTAATTTTAGGGCAGAAACGTGATGAACACACAAAAATCAATTTTTAACAACTCAAAAACGAATTCAATGTAAAAACGATTGATCCTACAACCCAAAGCTCTGAGACCACTTTATTGTAGCTATTAGGATCTTTGTATCAAGGTTTCTAGCGAATTGGAATTTTCGGGTATCGATTTAGTCAAACCGAATCAAATTGATCAGATTAGATCGATGCTTAGAGCCGTTAATTCGACTTTTGGGTTTTGGGATCAGTTTAAATGGAGAGAAATCAGCTGAAAACTAACATGAAGTGATTAAGGTGATTAACCTCAAATTTGAGACATTAGGGTTCCTTTTATAATCAGTTGGGCCCAATTCGTACGGTTGCACGACGGGTCCGTGCAATTGCACATGTGTAATCGTACGGATCCACAACGTATACGTAAGGATGTTAATAAGTGATCCACACACACTTTGGTTGATATAACTAAGGACTTATTATGCACCAACAAAAAGTTCATATGCAACGCTTCTCTCCTTTCATATATCGATGAATTCAAATCTTTTGATGAAAACTTTGTTGTTCGAGAGCGTGTAGTCAGTATTGATATCTCCGGATTGTCGGCATGTGCTTGGATGGATGTAATCTATGAAAAGATTATAGCTTCCTTTGGATACACGTCATTTATCTTGAACGACAAATCAGTTAGTGGGAAATTATGAATTATAACTCCTAAACTCGATTACATACATGATGTTATATCGATAAAAGTTTAACAAAACAATTAATAAAGTCTTGGTGTGAAAATATTCAAATTGAATCGTTAAAGTTCTAGACATGGAGGAAGATGATTCCTCAAGTGATGATGAGAGTATCTCTGCTGAATTGTCGAATGAAACTAAAAAGCGTACGAAGTTGGATCCCAAAGAAGTAATTGATCCTTTGGTGGATAATTATGTGCTCTTTGATGTTAACTTCTAAAATATTGGAAACAAAAATACACCTCCTGAGCATCTAAACAAATATTCACCTAGCTCGAAAGATGGTTCATTCATGGCTGAAAGTCCTTTTCCTCCTCGTTTTGAAAACAATAAAGATGAAGAGCAGATGAATGATTCTTAGAAATCCTCATCTATTTTGAGTCCCCAGGTTTTGATGGTGTGCGATTTCTTTCACCCAATTGATAGCGAGCAGCATTATAGTGCAAAAATGTATAGCATTTTCACTCATAAACTTGTTAAAATGGGTCATGTCCTTGGCTAGGAGCTAAATAACTCTTCTTTTGATCTCAAGAATGTGGTAATAAGTATGAGAGGTTTCAAAATCATTTCATAAATTTATTATCCATAAATATAGGTGGGGATGAAACTTTTTTCTATATAAAGATGGGTTCATAACCTTTGTCTATAATACTCAACCATCATACTTGGTATTCAAGAAATGAAATTCTCTTCAATTTGTCATTTTGCGTTGAAAGTCATGTGGGACAACTTTATCTTTAAAGTTTCTTCTTCTTCAGCAACAGGTTGTTCAGGAGGTATAATAACAATTTGGGACCTGAGATTTTTCTCATCTAACCAAATCATCTTCTTTGCAAACATGTTAATTATTGAAGGTTATTTTTTGTTTCAAATTCTTCCACTTTTTTATTATCGATATTTATGCTTCACACCTTCGGGCTGGTAAGAATTGACTTTGGCATTATCTTCGCAATTTTATATCATGCAATATAGGAGATTAGATCATATTCGGCGACTTTCATTCGGTTAGATTCCCACATGAACGATATGGTAACAGGTTCTATTGACATGAAGCCAATGATGATTTCAACACCATCAATAATTTCAAATTGGTTGATGTTCCTTTGGGTGGAAGACCGTTTACTCAATTTAATATATTTTTTACCTAACGATCATTGATAGACAGATTCCTGGTTTCGGATAGAGTATTGAATATGTTTCCCTCACTCTTGGGGCTTCATTCTTTCTAATATTTCGTCCCATCATTGCTCTATTATTCTTAAGGATGAAAAATTAAATTATGGCTCGATGCCCTCAAGCTTTTCCATTCATGGTTCCAAATCAAGGGCTTTGAAGACATTGTTAAATATGCATGAATGCTTTAACAAGCGGGACCAATCCGCAATTGTGCTTTAAAGATAAACTCAAAGGGGTCAAAGAATCTTTAAAGGGTGGGATCAAAGCGCACAAGAAAAAGAAAGGTGAAAAGACTGCACTTTTGTTACATTTAGTTGCATCAATTCTAATTTAGATGCAAATATTAATATTCCACAGTGGATTCCCGAAAGATGTGAAACCATTAAGTCCATTGACAAACTTAAATATAGGGAGGCTGAAAATACGCTCAAAAGTACAAAATGATGCTCATAGTCTGGGGGATGAAAACACTTCCTTATTCCATTCGGCTATCAATTGAAATCAGGGAAATTGCTTATTACGTGTGTTATGGAGGATGGAATCTGGGTCATAAATCAATGCCAAGTCAAGTAGATATTCCTATCTTTTACATGGAAAAGTTAAAACGAGCTCAACATGCCTAAATTTTTACAAGTAGTAACCATGTTTGCTCTCTCTATTCGTTTAAGATTGAATTTTCTGGTTCGGACTTCTCATACTCGGATATTAAATAGGCAATATGGTCTTGTGGAAGCAACAAATCTCATGGACCGGATGGTTTCACATTCAAATTCATACAACATTTTTTGGGTCACTTTAAATCTGATACACCAGTAAATCGCTTCGTTAATCATTAATGGCCAATCTAAGATTTACCTTTATTATAACTCGTACCACTTCGGATACAATTTGTAAGTTTGAGTCCCTTCTAAGGTAACTCTCACCATACCAGACACAACGCATTTTGAGGCTACAAGCACAGTAAATCTCATGATAACTCCGCAGTTAAGTGTGCTCGAGCTAGAGTAGTAGTAGGATGGGTGACCTCCTAGGAAGTACTTGTGTGGTCTCAAAAAACCATGCACCTACGGATAAAGCAAACACTATCGTGGTCGTGGTAAGGATGATGCTATAGGGAAAAGCGGACAATAATGTGGTCACGGTAAGGAGGCATATTACATATGGTATCAAAGCACTGGCCTCTCAGGGTGTAACTGGTACTTGGCTCGTGCATAACTGAGGTATAGATCCTGGGTATTAATTTGTTTTGGTCTGATGAGGATGTCAAGATTCTAAGTGGGTGAGTTTGTAATAACCCGACCCACATTGGATAGAATATGTAAGTTTGAGTCCCTTATAATGTAACTCTTACTTTACTAGACACAACACGTTTTGGGGTTACAAGCACAGCTAATCCCATGAGAACTCAGAAGTTAAGTATGCTCGAGTGGGAGTAGTATTAGGATGGGTGACCTCCGACAAGGAGATCCTTCGTCACCCTACTTATTTATAATTAGAATGGAAGGCTTGTAAGCGGCAGTCAATGATGCTACCAAAGCATCCTTATATCATCTCCTTCATATCGTTAATCCTTCATATAAGTTTAATTTATCCATTTATATGCATGCAGATGATGTCACTTTTCTAGGAGAATTGAATGAGTCAAACCTTGCTATGCTTCTTGAAACTTGGGCATGTTTCTATGCAGTTTCTGTGTTGATAATTAACCCCCACAAATCATCTCTTTTTGATATGGGAGTTCCATCCTGTTTAGTGGAGCTTGATGCTGGTAATTTAGGGTGTATAGCATCCTCACTGCCCTTTATTTACCTGGGACTACCCGTTGGTAAGAATATGCACAAAGCAAGATGTTAGGACCTGATTATTGACAAAGCAACAAAAAGACTAGAGTCTTGGATATCCAATCTAATTTACATGGGTGGTAGACTCACCCTTATCAAATTCGTTTTTGGCTCGGTTGGATCCTACTACATGTCATTATTCTAAGCTCCAAAGCAGGTTAGCAACAAAGTTGAAGCACTACGTTCTTTTTTTTTAGGTGAACAAGACAACACCCACAAAATTCATTGGGTAAAGTGACATTTGGTACTCAATTCGCTAGAACAAGGTGGCTTGGGTTTCCAAGCATCAACTCTCTAAATGTAGCGTTGTTGTATAGATGGAGGTGGCATTATATGACACATAAACAATCAATTTGGGATCTTCTAGTTGCTACAATCAACGGTCAGAGCAAAGGTGCAAAAATTCCTTGTAATGCACTCCAAGCATCCTTATTAATTCTCAATATCAAATATGGTAATACTGCTAATTTTTGGTTCGAACCGTGGCACAATGGTACTTCATTAACAATATCCTTAACTAGAATCGTAGCACATTAGCAATGTTTTGTTAATTTAAGAGCCAAATGAAAGATTATGGAATGGTGGATCATTTTCAGTTTCTGCCAGCACGAAAACTTATAGATAAAATAGATTGGGCTCCTGCTTCTTTTCCTACTTTTTGGTGCATACAAGTATCTATAAAGATCAATAATTTTATATGGAGACTAAAACACTGAAGGCTTGCTATAAAGAAAATCTTAGGGAGAGAAGTAACGAGTTAGATGGTCATAAGTAGTGCTTGTGCGATGCTAACCAGGAAATTCATCTTCATCTTTTCTTACAATGTCATATTTCGCAACAACTATGGGCCAACTATGCTAACTAGGATTCCGTTTGGACTTGGAATGATGGAGTGCCTATTCAGGGCAACAAACGACTAATCATGATGGTTATTTTCTATTGTACATATTGGAGTATTTGGAGACCACGAAACATCTATTGTTTCAACGAACAATAATTTTGAAAATGCCATGTGACGGATAATATTGTGGTTAACGGCTTCAATTGGTTATTTGCGAGAGTTTCCAAGAAGAGATGTAACTGGTCGAAATGGTTGCAATCTATACAATACTTATAAAATGCCAATGTAATGACATCACTTCTTAATCTAAACTATGCCTGACAAACGGGTCGGGTTGGGTCGGGTTTGGTTGAGACCCAAATGGGTTTGGGTTGAAACGGGTCATGGTTCGAAACGGGTCAGAATTTAAATGGGTCAAATGGGTTGGGTCGGGATCCGGGTCGGGTTGGGTCTGAGTGGGTTGAGACCCAACGGGTCGGGTCGGGTCGAGAACCATTTTATTCAATAATTTTAGTTTTAAATATTTTTCTATCACTTTTCTTATTTATTATTTTTCTTATTATATTACTTTTTATTTTATTTTGAAAAATTACATCGTGCAACTAAAATTTAAAATTTTACAGCTCGACCCGTTGGACCCATATATAAGACCCATTGGACCCGTCTCTATTTGTTAGACTTGGTGTATTTGAAGCCGATCGACACATTTCTTATTTTTTCGTCTGAGACCCAATATTTTTTTAAAAAACTCATTGAACCAATTTTTAGGGATATGAATCTCAAAAACTGAAAACTTTACAATTCGACCCATTACCAGGTATAATCTAAACATTACCTTAAAAAATTTTCAAGGACACATGTCACTTTTCTAAACCCTCATGCTTACATCATTCATATTATTAAGTTTTAAATTAATCTTAACTAGTGTAATACCCGCAACCTTGCGGGTTCAAAACAGAAAATAACTAAGTGCATTCAAGTAATATGAGTAAGTCATATAAAAGTTACGTGTCAATTGTTAACTACAAATGAAGAAAATCAACATTGAAATGGCTCCCTTTGTAGTCAAGGAAGCACGAAAGTAGATTATAGCATTACATAGTGTGTTAAATGATAATTTTAATTGATTAGTGTTCCTTAGGCTATTTCCAACAAAGATTAAAGCTATGAAGAACCGAATTTCACTCTGATATATCTTCAATGTTGTCGAAGCAGGTTGCACCAGACATCCTAGTCAAAATTGTAGCCACAAAACTAACACTTGTATGAACGGTTAAGAAACTATGTTATCACGGTTGACCAAAACCGCTGATGTTTGTACCCAAACCATGAGTCTTTAAGCATGTAATCTATGTAAATATTGCAAATACACATCAGTATACGTATGCGATTGTTTACATGATGATTCATTATGAAAACATAACATCAGTTTTGATTATCAATCATCAGTATACTTTGTTCCATTTATGAAAACATAACTGACCTACCTCCAATGCTCCTTTAGAGATCATATCTTCACTAATGAAGTTTGTTGAGATGATTGCTACTAACATTGTTATTCAACCCAGCAAATGCAATAACGTGTTTCTATGATTGTCCTAAAAATCAATATAGATAAAAAGCGCGTTCGTCGAAATAGTATGTTAATATCCAGTTTGTTCCATACTTTAAGCGATTTTCTTTTCTGAACTGATGAAAACCGTATGTAACTGATAGGTTTGGCTTTGTCCTTGAATTTTCCTGTTTCAGCCGCCATTTGTATTTCCTCCTTGCTAAATTGTAACATGAAACAATTTTTCCACTTCGTAGTCCAGGAAGTAACATCAATTCTTTTGGAAGACGCTAATGGTAAAAAGAAACATTCGTTAAATCTGTATAAAGTTAAATCTGATACATAAGAAAACAAATCTGCAATCATAAAGATAATAATGTGTACTTACTAAAACACGACCTCGTGGTACTGTTATTTTACAATCATAAGTTTTAACCTCATTTTGTAAGTAGTCAGGATGGTCGATTTCCCCAAGAAGCGCAGTTGATATATTTTTCTTTTCATCACCAACTTCATTATAAATGATTAATTCTATATTATGAAAATTAATTGCATAAAAAATAACTCTATCTCCTCGATTTAATTGTAAGTCAGAGATTAACTCTTGCCAGCCTTCACGAAATATCAACTTTTCTTGAATCACAGATATGGGTAAACTTTTTTTGTATGAACCGTAATAGTGAATCCACACATGATCCTGCGGGCTTTTCCTTCCCTTATATGCAGATTTAAATTTTTTAGCCATTGTCTGTTATATAATAAAAAATGTGAATATATGATTAAAATAATACACAATTTAAAAAAGAACATTCTATTGGACTAAAAAAATGATGGCAATATTTTTAAATAGTCAATTGCAATATTATTTTGAAAAATAAAAAATTTAAACATTTAAGTTGATTTTAAATATTGTTGTTGTATGTAAATTGACGTATCAATCAATAAACTACATACCAGTACATTAACGTTGGATCCATCTACAATCTTCATGAATGAAGGGAATCTCTTATAATGTGCATTTTCGAACATTCTTAGCTGCAATTCTGTAATTTTCACCCAATTTTTGGTGATGTTTCTTTTCGAATAAATAACTAACTCATAATAGCCTTTGTCAATTGCTGTAATGTAGAGAATGTCAGACATTTTAATTTTAAGATCGGTAATGATCTTGCCAAATCCTTCACCTAGAAATAAGGTGAGATGGTGTATGCTGAAAGCGACTTCTGACTTATAGCCTTGTAAAGTGTGTAGCCAAGCGTTATGTGCAGGTAACGTCTCCTGATAATATTCGTGAAACCAAGATAATGGTAGAGGCTGTATCAAAATATACATTTTCTGTATTAATAGCCAATTCTATATGCAAATGAACAGTAAAAAAATAAAGTATAATAGAATTGTAAAGATTAAACATTAACAATACGAGTAATATATCATCTAAACGGGAAAATGTGTGAATGAATGATGGGCGATGCATCTTGCTTTGCTCGTTAGCCATTGATTCTATAAAATTTGATATTTGTATAAGGAGGAGCCATAACAAGTTGTACATTTATGATGTGTATAATTGTTGTATATGCATTGATTGATTAGCAAATGTTGTTGTAACAAACATGTATATGAAATGACTTACTGCTAATATATAAATTCATATTGAATTTTTAATATTGTATAGTACTGTCATTTTTAACATAAACAAAGTATACAGTGTAAGAGTTAAACATATTGTATAGGTATAGAAGATTTACTGTATCTTGTGATAAGTACTTTATAAATATGAATATTAAAGTGACATAAAATGTTGTTCATAAATGAATTTCGTTTTTGAAAAATAACAGTTGTAGATTATAGTATTTATTCAAATAATATTATAGTTGTTACTTAGTTTTCAGTCTGTATAAATTAGGTAAGCACATTAAAAATAGTCAAACGAATATAATAAATAATGTGACAGTTTTTATGGCATTGTAAATTCAAATGACAGATGTTGTAACATAAAAAATATAAACCAAATAACAAAATGCCTGATATTGAGAAACATATTATTGAGTGTTACTGATGCATATAATTATGATGTAATCCGATTGATTGTAGTTCCAAATAATATGAACAAATTAGATTTTGATATTTTCGTCAATTAAAATCATATATTCATTGAAGTTTAAACAATTCCTAAACAAAGAGGTAAATGAAAGGGAAAGAATAAAAATTACATGACTGAAAATGACAGGTAATTGTAAGCGATTGTTGGCGATTATGATCAGTTAGTTGGTAACGTATGTTGACGATGGAGGTTAACTGAATCTGGATGTGGACGATGACGGTTTTAGGTATCTGGAAGATTGACAGTCGATTGAACTGTCAGTTTTAGTGCTATTTTCTGAATACGTATTTGTTTTAATGTTACGGCTCAGAAAATAAGTGGTGTTTTTACAGGACCGGGCTTAATTAATTGGATGGGCTAAAATTTTAAAAAAAATAAACAATAAAAGTGTCTGAGCTATTAAGTTTTGTATTTGACCATCATTGTTTGCAGCTATGTAATATCTATGTTGCAGTGCATTTAAAATAATGGATACATTTATAAGGACCAACAACTAAAACATATTGACCATTTAACTTATTTATGGATCATAAAATTTATATAACGGGATGTTAGGTGATAAATGTATAAAAATGAAACATTTTATTGTTGGAAAATTTCTTACATTGGGATTACAATATTAAAACTGATTGTCCATCTTCATCTGAATTTTTACAATTTGATTGAAAATATAATTCAATTACTAATATATGCACTGTCTATATAGTTTATTGACTTTATCAAAGTATATAGAAATATCCTTCTCTCGTATCTGCAAGCATGTTTACGAATATAAATGTTTGAAAGTGGGTTGGTATGTAAATAAAGATTATTTTTAACAGTTATTGGGCTGATAAAAATTGGATCACTACATTTGGACATTGCCCATATTTAGTTACAAAGTTTGATAATCAGAAAACATACCTAAAAAGTTATATTAATTTATTTAAACTGTTTGCAATCTTGATAAAGGATTCAAACATAAAGAAAGAATGTTTTAGAAAGAAATACATGAAATACTTAATAATACACAAATATAACCTAGACCTTAGGACGGGACAACCACAATAAACTAAGTGCAGTAATCCGATTGAGGTAGTCATTGATTGCTAACAAGGACATTGCAGACTCCTTAAGTAATAGACGCCCGAATATTTCTTCTAGTATTTCCGCACGCAATCGACCTGACTGCAATGGTATAAAGTATATGTTAATTAAAATAAGTTATAAAAGTAAAAATTTATTTATCAAAAATTGAAAGTAAGAATTTTAGGTTAGAATAACAAGATGACAATTATCATATAATGTTACCTCTTTCATTATATCTTCCATGACATGTAACTTTCCTATTGAGAAATGCATTTGACTCATATAGTTGTTAGCGTATGATTCGTCACCAGTTTGAATGAATGAATTTCCAACAATAACCTTTGCTATACTTGATTGAACGTCACTCACACATTTTGATAACTGAGTCTCTTGTCATAATGTTGATGTCTTTAAATTGATAAAATGCTTCTTAAGTTGAGGTGATAACTCAATATGAACAACTAGTAGCTGTTAAAATATTGTTTTAGAATTGAAGACTAACTCCACTATAAGTGTTAAACTATATTGTATTTTATTTTAAATAATAAAAAAGTAGTGTGAAGTTTTTTAACGTACGTTGATAAGGTCAGATGGACGATAACCACCTAACCACATTATGCAAAGTTCTGCAGGTGTCATCCAAGTACCGTAAACAAGGTTTACCACATCATCACTACTTGCCAACTTTTTCAGCATAGACAAACTCTTCATATGTTCGAAAACATTTTTAATAATAAGCTTTAATTCCATATCTGTCACTTTCACAAGCATTGCAGTACGTAGTCGAGATATAAGATCGTTATGAGTATTAAACCATGATTTGTAGAGTTCCGAAAATTTATGAGTTTCTGATAAAATTAATAAGTATTAAAAAAGATATACAAAAATGTGCAAAATATGATAAAAAGTTTATAAAACAAAAAAAATGTATGTATTCATGTATATCTAAATACAATAAATTTAGCATGATTGATTCGTTAAATATGGAAAACTTACCAGTTTCATTTGAAGGAGGAAACATGATTGTTTTGTTAGCTGGCATCATTTGCTGTACATATAAATAAACATATAAGCATATGAACGATGTTAATTTTTTTAATTAATAAAACCAACTGTATATGGTAATTACAATTTCAAGTAAACATTGCATATATTGTAAATATAGGTATGTAGCATATATGTATGATGTAGTGTAATGATTATATAAATATATATGTGAAAAATAAACCTGGTTGTGAAGAAGGTTGGAACTGCAAATAAGGTTTGACATTTTCTTAGTTTCCTCTTCTAAAACTTTAACGTATGCCTGCGACAGAATACAAACACATTATACTTAAAAGATATATGTGACATAATTAGTAGTATATATAATAGTTACATATAGAAATGAAATAAGAAAGTTATAGAATTAAATTTTAATGCATTATAATCAAAACAGACCAAACTGTAAGGAATACATGTGAATTTTATAGAAGTCATATACAAAACCTTCTTGCGTTCCCTAGATCTTCTGGCATACTCCCTATTACGAGCTTAGATCCTGAGTTTCTAGAATAAAGAAATAGTAACAGATGTACTTGATAAGTATGACCATATATTAGATTATCAATGAAGGTATTAAATGGGTCAGTTCAAGTTGTATGAAATATAACATATGATGAATATTTTTGATACAAGTCATTAAGAAATCCATAGTAATTTTGTTGAATATAAACTGTAAATGTAATTAAGTAATGTTCAGATCACATACATTCTCATCGGAATTGATAACTGGAGGGTTTGAAGATGTTGACGACGATGTTTGATTCACATAATCCATGAGTTTGAATAACTGGGTTATTGTGTGTACGTAACTAAACATAAATAAAGGAGAATATCTTCATTGAGGGGCAGTTAGTGCATAAGCAATATGGAACTCGACAGTTATGAAAAACTGATATATGATATCATGGTATAGAATTTAGATTGAAAAGGGTAATCAACGATAATGGTCTTGGATGAACCCTGAATTTTCGCTAGTTCAGTATGATATTATGACTAAACATTCATTATGATTAAAGGTGTGTTGTTCCTGGACTATGGTTTATGATTGGATCATCCTTTTTTAAGCCCAATGTAAATATTTGCTATTGTATTTTACAGAATTTACAAAATAAGTTACACATGGCATGGTAGTTTAATGTGGTAAATATAAATCAGGTAATAGTCTTGGAAGAAAATCATAACAAATGTATTCATGACTTTGATCTGAGTTGCACAATTATTTTAAAGGCCTACTAAATGATATTCAAGATAATTATAAAACTAAATATATAATGAACGCACGATAATAACGAAGAATTAGAATTAATAACATTACAAACAATACGGTAAACAACTCCATATTATTATTATTATCACAAATAAAGTGAAATTTTAACATTAGAATAATGCTAATAATCATGATATTTATGGTATGCATAAATAATAGATTCTGATGCAATATTCATGTGACAAAATGTAGGTCCTCCGGTAATCCTTTCGAAACTGGTCAACTTCAAGTAATGCAAGAGCAGGTTTATCTGCATCAACTTGGTTATGTATTGAAACAAGTATCCTGCTAAACATAGAAGGATTAAGTATTGGACAATTATAGGAACAAAATTAAAAAAAAAAATTAATGAAGGAAATACATGTAAAATATATAACACCTTAATTCGAATACGTACACTGATAGCAGAAGGGTTTGTTTATGTAATGCTTTGCAATACTTCCTTGTACACAACATTTTTTGTTGTATTCAGTGACTTACCATTTTTGTCCAATATAAGTACTTTTAAACCTTTTTTTTCTTGTAACATGAGATACAGCAACATAGAGCTGAACATGACTGAAAATAGGCTTTTGGAGGAACAGGCCAACATTAGAAAGAGACTGACCCTGAATTTTATTTATCGTCATAGCAAAACATATGGTTACTGGAAACTGACGTCTCCTAAATTTGACTGCAATTGTCTTGTCAGATGGTTCAATAATCATCCTGGAATGTATGTAAGATTACCAAAAGAGTGGCCGGTGATGTTACGTGCTTCAATAGTGTTTTCAAAAATTCTTTCGACAATTAAGCGTGTACAATTACATATGCCCTTTGATTAATCAACGTTACGAAGTAACATTATAGGAACTCCGATTTTCAACACTAACTTGTGATTTAGAACACCTGGTACCCTTAAATCGTTTAAGATTTTAGGAGAAAAAAGTTGTTGTGCCACCAAATCATCGACTTCATGAGGGCGTAAAGCATCAGAACTATAAAAAACAGTTTCTGGTTGGTTAATTGTAGACAAAACAAACTCATTAATTTCATCTACCTCAAGATTCGTTGGTGCAAGTATTGCTCTTTCCTTAAAAAAGTTAGAATTCTCGAGCTCCTCATGTATAGAAGGATACGCTGAATTTACAATCGTTTTAATTGGGTTCTTATTTGAATTCAGTAACACATCCTCAGGAAATTCAACATCCGCTTCTCCATCATTGGGTAGATTGATTTTCCCCTCACCAATGTCTAAAATCCATTTGGCAAATTCAAAAATCTCATTAACGTCAGAATCGGCAACGCATTGAAGAAGTCGCATATTCTTAGTGAGCTTTAGGACTTTGCATTCACGCCATAATTCAGACGAGTAAATCGAAGCATATACTATTTCTACTCGGCTACCTTTCGGGATGACCGGTAGGATCTGGCAAAAGTCGCCACCAAAAACAACTACCTTTCCACCAAAAGGCTTGTTGCTGTTTTCTGAACGTATAATATCTCGCATTGTTCGCTCAAATGCTTCAACACAATGTCTATGCATCATAGGGGCTTCATCCCAAATAATTAACTTTGCTTCATTTAAAAGACCAGCTAACGGACTATCTGGTTGGATGTTACAAAAAGAATCTTCAAGAACATTAGGAATTGCAAAGCGTGAATGTGCAGTCCTACCTCCGGTCAGAAGCAATGCTGCTATACCACTTGATGCGACATTGATTATAATATCACCACGTGATCGAAGTGCAGCGCCTAATATTTTCCATACAAATGTTTTGCCTGTTCCTCCATAACCATAATGAAAAAAAGTACCACCCTCGTCCTTATCAACAGCTTCGATAACAGTATTGTAAACAGACTTTTGTTCGTCAGTCATAGTGGAAAATAGAGTTGCATGTTCTATGACGAGAGTCTCTTTGTCATAAGAAATCTCATCTTGAATCATCATGTTGCACGAGTAATCAATGTACTCATAATCAGGGAATGGCATGTATTGAATATTCTTTAAGCTATTTCTAGAACTGTTCAACAATCGTTCGATCTTTGCTAAAGCTAGGTTGTAGAGTATCTTCTTCAGTTCATTTTCATCTACATGAAAGATTATATAAGTATATTATGAACATGTTATATAACAAATACAAATAAGTATATTATGAACATGTTATATAGCAGACAGTTTTTTTACAAAGACATTATAGTCTGTATATTATCTATGATAATTAATTATAAAAAAAGTATAAGATATAGTAAAATTTGTTTTACATATTATACATATAGAAATGGAAAATGTATATGCTATTAAAGTGAATTCAATAAAAAAAAAGTTAACAGAAGGTGAAATTGTTAATTTAAGATAAGGTAAAGAAAGTTAACATAAGTAAACAAAGTTAACATAAGGTAATAAGATTTAAGATAAATAACATATAAATAGTTGTTACCTAAATTACGTTGTTGTTCATTGCACTCTCGTATTGAATCTTAGGATAAAAGGTCGCATGTTTCTTTCCAAACACGATCCAGACATGAGAGACCGTCTGGTGTTATTAATGACACAAATAAGTCGCGACAAAAATCACCTGATGCAACTTCATAAGTCTCTTTTATTGAAGCAACATATTCACGATCATCATCAAGAAGTCTCAACGCGTAGCAAGCTTCCTTGAATGAATCATGTACCTGATTATTTACTGTTCGTATATTTTCAAAGCAAGTGGGTCCCTTTACTTTGTTGAGTAATATACGTAAATAATAGGTTTCACCAGGCTTAGGAGGCACAAAATTGATTCTTCCAATTGTTCGTTGTTCTTTGCGTCTCGTCCATTTTCTAGTTGATTTTTTCCAGACATAATGCCTTGGAAATTCAACGTACGTATACTGACAAGCATTTTCATCAATCTGATTACACCGCATCCACTCGATGAACTGAGATGTACCTACACTTGGATTTGATAGAACTGAATCCACATAATCATCTGCATCATAAAGAATTGGTTGATGGTTAGGTAGATGAAATTGAAGCATGTACACCGCCGGACTTCTGTGTAAAATTGGAAAGTCGAACAAATGCCATGATGCTTCACATGCTGACAGGTAACGACAACTGTAATAATTTGCAATCTCATCTTTCGAATTAGATTCTCCTTGATTTGAATTTGCAGCATCAGAATTTTGGATTGCAATTGATATTCTGTCTGGACCCTTACTTATATATTTGAATAAATATTTTATGGATCCGATCTGGTTGCACCATTCAACATTCATATGTGCTTGAAATTGTTTCATAAGTTCCTTGTTGTAAGGATCAACGTACCTACAGTGGCATATAATATGTTAAATTTGCCATAATACTGTACTCCTAGTTATTAGTGTAATAAGATTGGCAGATATATTTTATAATTTAATTTAATATAACATAATAATAATAATACAATACGATTACACAAATATAAAACGTTATTGTACGGATATTAAGAATATCATAGTTTATGTATAAACATAAGAATTCGAAGTAGAACCTGTTGTCGAGCTGTGTGGTTCCTTTCATAACAAAATTACCATCCTGACGTCTTTTATATCGAGGCTATCTGGCCCCGTCAAAATGAGTTTCTTCTGTAAAATCCTTTGGGAAATGCTTTGAACAAAATCCCTGTTTTGTCATACATGGACGCGTTGGATGTTTTGGTCCACATGATCCATGAATCATAAAATCAGATACAATAGAATATAATTCAGGATCGGTATCTTTGTTGGGCATTTCTGCAGTAATAAATTTGTCGATGTCATCTGGGCTTGGAACCTTGTCTTTTTTGTCCAGGAATAAGCAAATGTGAGCGTGTGGTAGACTTCGCTTCTGAAATTATATCCTGTATAAATCTGCACAAATATAAATTTATATAGCATTTAAGTTGACATATATATTACTCAATTGTGTTTAATATTCTCTTTAACAATATAAATAATGATTACCTCTAAGCAATTTCCCAAATGTTTTTTCACGCTTGAATTTATGCATAAGAGCATCTAGCTTAATTTTAAACACCCTGCATACGATGTCAGGCCTGTCTTCAGGATTTAAGCTATCCTCAGCTAAGAATCTTAAATTTCAGGCCATTTAGGATTGCATGTAAACGTTATAAAAAAATCAGGATGTTCATACGCTCTAACAATGGCCATTGCGTCCAAGTAGTTCTGTTGTAGATACCTTGCACCACCAGTGAAAGACGCGGGTAAAATCACCCTATTACCGATGTCAGAAACTTCTTGGTGACCACTTTCCTGTGCATCGTAAAGGTTATCATAAGGAGTTACACGTAAAATCTTTTGATTATTTCGAATGTAGTTTAAGCATTTATTCTCAACCATAGTGTATGCATCAACGATAAACTGCTGCAACAACTTTCTTGACAACAAAATTAATGACATTTCACCAACACGAGCTTGTAATCGATATGAAAAAAACTCTCTAATTGTAAGCTTATTATGTCCAGGCTCACTTAAAACATCAATGTCTCTATAATACACATATGTCCTATATCCATCCTCTGCATATGGAAACAACAACGGATACTGAAGGGCAAGATACCTAATATGAAATTCACTGATACGTCTGAATTTTCGAGATCGTTTTTCTAGTATGATATCTCTCTTGTCAGCCGTACCATCGATATCACCGACTATTATAGCAGCAACTTCGTCAGCTGTTGGTAGATTGTGTGTTCTACCATCCTTATCCGGACTACCAATCAGTTTTATTTGGATAGGTTCCATTTCATTCATCGCAAATTTATCTCTGGCCATACGAAATTTTTTTACTAACAGATTAATTGCATCCAGTAAGCCTTGAAGTTCATGTACAGTTGTAAATTCAATGGCATATGGATTAGAAGAACTATTAACCGATCGACCCCTGTATAGAATGGAAAGAAATACAAAATATATCAATATAATTCATTGTTCTGTATAGCTTAATATGTATTATGTAATATGTAAATATATGAATATAAAAGAATATACCCATTATAAGCATTTATTGTATTTTGCGACTCGTTAGCTGTATCATATATGTATAGTTGATAATACTTTGGAGTTTCTCCTTCTTCGGGGATCAAGCTACCTGCTAGGTGATAATTTTGACCATGCATTTGATAAACATAAGGACCACGCCCAGAATTGACGTTATGATCAATCTTCCCATCCATTGATGTAAAACTAAACATCATATTGTACCATCGAACATTGTCAACAAAGTTTTTACTTTTTGCTGACTGACCTCTATACAAATCAAGAAGATATTCTGGAGGAGGGATCAAGTTGGGTAGTACAACTTTGCCATGTAAACAACACAATGAATACATCTTAGAAATAAATGATTTGTTACCATGCAGAGCCTCAGCCTTCCATAGTCTGGCTTTACATGCAGTACACACGTAAATAGCATCTCCTACATCTATATAGTCTGTAATAATTATATGATGTATGTCAGCAATAAATATATACAGACAAATAGAAACACAATGACAAACTCACACGCACACGCGCACATATTGTAAAACATACATATATACATATATACAAAAAAGTATATATGTATAATATAAATAATTTACAGTTGAATATTTGAGTTGATTCTTACCAGCAGAAATTCCTTTAAATTTGTTAGATTGTACATCGTTAATAGAATTTTCATTGTTACGTATATGCGATTGTTGAAGGTTAATAACTTCATCATTTAAAAACGAATATGTTACGGGTCTCCCTGGATTGAGTCTAGTTTGGTGGAAATCTGGTGTAGAAGAAGAACCTGGCAAAATATTTTTTTAAACATAGAATAAGATGTAAGGATGTTAGAGACAAACGTATATCATAAGAAATGTTACGTAACCTAAGTTGAATACCTTGGGTGGAATCAGATACACTACAATGAACACGACTTATTAGTGTATTGGAAGTAGAATGAAGTGTTGTCGATGGGTTTACATATTGAGAAGCCGTATAAGATGTTCCTGTCTGGTTAACAGGAACATAGCGGGGTGATGATAATGTATAAGTTGGTGGTCTGCCTTTACGTCTTGTTTGAGTGACCACCTCATCTGTGCCCAATGAATATTGTTGTGACGTCTGATACACTTCTATATGAATATAAGAATGCAAAATTAATTTGAAAAAATATATTCATAAAAATGAAGATAATCAAAGTCAAGTAAAATAACAATAGCTTATATATAAAAAAAATTAAGGTAATAATTGTAAGTATTAACAAAATAAATGTCATACTAACCGTTCGTTAAATCTGACAGTGGGGAAGTGTTTGTAACCCGAAAACAACTGTCTATTGGGGTAGAATCGAAATTAGAATTATTGTAACTTAGACCTACAAATATAAAAGTAAGTGGACACAAATATATATATATATATATATATATATATATATATATATATATATATATATATATATATATATATATATATATATATATATATATATATATATATATATATCAACCTATACATATAAATTATTTGTTTGTATTTGATAAGATTGCACTATAGAACATGTATATGCACATACCTGAATTAATATTAGGATTTGATCCGGCAGATGACATATTGAATGGAATAGGTATCTTGGAAACATTCTGTCTGATGTGATGATATTTAGTAACACATTCTTTCTTCTTGGAGGAAGTATCGAGGCAATTATGTGTGTTACTACCCAAATGAACTTTAAGGAAAAGAAAATGAACACATAAGTATGATAACCAAACAATAATGTTTTATATAACGCAATAAAAATATATGTATATCTATATGAAAGATGGATGTATTACAATTATGATGTACAATGAAATGAATGCATACATATAGTAGTATAGACTAACCATTAGTTATGTCGAAAAGTGGTGTATTATGAACTCTCGGTGTGGTAGAAATCAATGGTGTTCTATAATTAATTCCGTGCTGTATCTGATTGTAACCTGTCAGGTCAAATAGCAATTGAAATCAATTAAATAGAAATAAAAATACAAATTTAATTTAATCTGTTGCATACATAACTATTACATCAATAAAATTGATTGGTCTAAAAATTTCATATAATGAAACAATTCTAAAACAGATAAAAATTTATAGAATACAATGATTTATTATGCTAATGGAATTCTATGAAAACTCAGCTACGAATACAAATCTATTGTATATAATTATTTCATGTAATTAAATAAAAAGATGAGTGTGATACAAAGAATTAGACATCTTCTAACCTGTAGATGATGCATACGAATCAGAGGTTTGTTTGGTTGATGAAGGGGTTCTGCAGTGATCATTATGCTAAGAGTGGTCTAAACGGCATTTCCTTTTCTTCGATAAATCAGACGAATTTGAAGGTGATTCCTCCATAAAAATTTATGAAGGAACAAAGTAATAAATATTCCTAGGGTTAGTAATTGATCGTAGAAAAGGGGTATACTATCAAATAATAAATGTAACGGCAAGTTTGCTGTAAGGTGTAGATTGAATTTGAATTTGAATTTTTTTCAAGAATGGTTATATTATCGAATAAACTGCGTGTAACCGACTTCTTCATATACAGGTCTATATACGTATATAGGTATACAGTTAAAAAAATCAATACTGACAAATAAAAATATATATATAAAATAAATAAAATAAATATTTATAAATTATAAATTATATTTATTTATTTATAATTATAAATTATAAATTATAAATTATAATTATAAAATATAAAATATAATATAAAATTTAATAATAACACCATATAAATTAATTTAATTTTAGTATTGTTTATTATTTATTAAATATTTAATATATAAATAATATAATAATTAAATATTATGTATTAATATATGTAATTTTTAATGTACACTATCTATATTTATACATAAATAATTTAATTTTTAATTTATATTTACACGTGGAAGGAAATCCCCAAACATACAGAAACGACATTCATATTGAGCCAAATTGGTCCGAATTTTTTAGCTTTCATATCATTCGCCTGTTAAATCACCACAGTTGAAGCTCAAAACAATCTTTAAGTGTTTAAATGTTTGGTTGTAACTACCATATACATTGCCTGCTGGAATCATTCACCTAAGATTTCATTATCTCTAATCCAGCTGTTCAGGTATAAACAAATAAAAACCCTAATCAATTACAGTGTATGTGCTTCGTTACTAGTAATTTGTTGAATCTATTGTTAAATAGAGGCTTTATAGTTACACTGTTCATATGTTTTTGCTAAGGTTTTTCCTAGATTCGAAAAAGTTAGGGTTTTTTGGTCTAAAAAAAGTTATGATTTGAAAACATAACTTTTACTTGTTGTTTAAAGATAATCATTGAATGATTGGAGTTGATGTTATTCTATTGAAATACTTAGTTGTACTATTATTGATTTAATATATACTGATGATTCCAGTTTTGCAAAAACAACCAAGTTTTGATTGTATAAAGATAGTATAAACAACAAGAGATATTATGTTTTATTAGTATCAATAAAAAACTTAATTTTGTTCTTATACAATTAGTTCAAATTTTCAGAGTTAGTAAACAAAATACACAATACAAACATGTAATACATTTGTAGCGTGTTTGCTGTTAACATCACAACTATGTTTAGTAAAGCTTCTAATTTATATGATGTTCATGAATGGAGTGTGAACACAGATTCACCAACAACATGTCAGGCACAAATGCTTCAAACCTACTTGGTTCCATTTGGAAACCAATTGATGTTGACGAACTTGATGACACAGTAGGCGAAATAAACAAAAACGTGGAAAGAAGAAATGGTAGTAAATTCTGTGAAGTGTATCACGATGATGACGAAGCTATTTACGTTCATTTTACAATCCCTCCAGCAAGACTCTGGGTAATACACTTACATTCAATGAATTATTAAATATTAAGCTAACCAATGGGTGTATATTAAAAAACATAAATACTTTACTTATATCATAAGTTGAGTTTGTGTTGTTGCTATAGCGCCTACCAGACGAATTCTTCAAAGTTACTGAATTACAGCCTCCATGCACAGTTAGGTGTATTGATCTCAACAAAAAAGATCATTATTTTGGACTAATCAAGGAAGCAAGTGTCAAGAAACCAAATATCGCAGTTTCAGGTGGTTGGCGAGGTTTTATCAGGGCAAATAGTTTAAAAACTGGGGCAGAATGTGTGATGGCTTATGTTAAGCAGTATCGTCAATTCTGGCGGGTACCATTGCCAGAACAGCTACGGATGAATCCCAATTAAGATGCTTAATGAATTGCATGTAATGTAATAATTATTAGTGTGAAACTGTTTTGGTTAAAATACTGACATGGTTAATATTTTGGATGATAGTTTCAGTCCAGTAGAATGTACTTGATGATGTTTAATATTAGTATATAGTACCATCAAGTATAAACTATGGTCTACTACTTTTAGTTTGTAATAAAGTTAAGAATGGTTGATGATTTAATATATATTTAGTTAACTTTTTTATAACTAAATGCTGTAATTTTGTAGTTGACATACTAACAGCAACTTATGAATTATCTTACGTTGGATAATTGAAGTTTTAATGGTTACGACTGTACAATTGTTATGAGTTAAGGTTTATGTTTTGAAAGTTCAAGTTGTAACTGAAATATCTCATGAAATGTTATGAGGTAATGTCTATGTTTTGAATGTTGAAGTTTAAAATGGAATATCTCATAGTTTTTTATTATTAATTTTTTTCATTAATTATATGTATTTTATTTATTATCAGAATTTCCATGGATCAAGGTTGAATCAGATGCGATACGGGGCCAAACCGAAAGCGACCTCAAAACGTCTTGACGGAAATAATGTGACTAATACGTGGTTAATATTGCTGTTGACTTATATATATATATATATATATATATATATATATATATATATATATATATATATATATATATATATATATATATATATATATATATATATATATATATATATATATATATATATATATATATATATATATATATATATATATATATATATATATATATATATATATATATAATACATTTACCATCATTTTACAGATGTAAAACATTCAATTGATATTTGCGGAATATAAAAAAAATGTAACACTAAAGTAATTCAATTGTGATTGATTTTAACAACTTTTGACCGATTTTAAGAGATTTTATGTGATTTGATTGGCAATGCCCGTTTTTTTGAAAAACATTTGACATGACTTTTTAATGTTGACAGTTTTTTTAGAAAACTGGACGAATTAGATACGATACTGAAATGTCCCGTTCTTATTGATTAAAAACGTTCCATATTAATTGATTTCGTTGCGAGGTTTTGACCTCTATATGAGACGTTTTTCAAAGACTGCATTCATTTTTAAACAAACCATAACCTTTATTTCATCAATAAAGGTTTAAAAAGCTTTACGTAGATTATCAAATAATGATAATCTAAAATATCCTGTTTACACACGACCATTACATAATGGTTTACAATACAAATATGTTACAACAAAATAAGTTTCTTGAATGCAGTTTTTACACAATATCATACAAGCATGGACTCCAAATCTTGTCCTTATTTAAGTATGCGACAGCGGAAGCTCTTAATAATCACCTGAGAATAAACATGCTTAAAACGTCAACAAAAATGTTGGTGAGTTATAGGTTTAACCTATATATATCAAATCGTAACAATAGACCACAAGATTTCATATTTCAATACACATCCCATACATAGAGATAAAAATCATTCATATGGTGAACACCTGGTAACCGACAATAACAAGATGCATATATAAGAATATCCCCATCATTCCGGGACACCCTTCGGATATGATATAAATTTCGAAGTACTAAAGCATCCGGTACTTTGGATGGGGTTTGTTAGGCCCAATAGATCTATCTTTAGGATTCGCGTCAATTAGGGTGTCTGTTCCCTAATTCTTAGATTACCAGACTTAATAAAAAGGGGCATATTCGATTTCGATAATTCAACCATAGAATGTAGTTTCACGTACTTGTGTCTATTTTGTAAATCATTTATAAAACCTGCATGTATTCTCATCCCAAAAATATTAGATTTTAAAAATGGGACTATAACTCACTTTCACAGATTTTTACTTCGTCGGGAAGTAAGACTTGGCCACTGGTTGATTCACGAACCTATAACAATATATACATATATATCAAAGTATGTTCAAAATATATTTACAACACTTTTAATATATTTTGATGTTTTAAGTTTATTAAGTCAGCTGCCCTCGTTAGTAACCTACAACTAGTTGTCCACAGTTAGATGTACAGAAATAAATCGATAAATATTATCTTGAATCAATCCACGACCCAGTGTATACGTATCTCAGTATTGATCACAACTCAAACTATATATATTTTGGAATCAACCTCAACCCTGTATAGCTAACTCCAACATTCACATATAGAGTGTCTATGGTTGTTCTGAAATATATATAGATGTGTCGACATGATACGTCGAAACATTGTATACGTGTCTATGGTATCTCAAGATTACATAATATATAATACAAGTTGATTAAGTTATGGTTGGAATAGATTTGTTACCAATTTTCACGTAGCTAAAATGAGAAAAATTATCCAATTTTGTTTTACCCATAACTTCTTCATTTTAAATCCGTTTTGAGTGAATCAA
This sequence comes from Rutidosis leptorrhynchoides, assembly GCF_046630445.1. NCBI lineage: Eukaryota > Viridiplantae > Streptophyta > Magnoliopsida > Asterales > Asteraceae > Rutidosis > Rutidosis leptorrhynchoides. The sequence goes on along the minus strand of NC_092338.1, from coordinate 256,410,571 downwards.
ATTGCTATGGTTTCATATTGAACTCTATTTTATGAATCTAAACAAAAAAAGTATAGGTTTCTAGTCGGAAAAATAAGTTACAAGTCGTTTTTGTAAAGGTAGTCATTTCAGTCGAAAGAACGACGTCTAGATGACCATTTTAGAAAACATACTTCCACTTTGAGTTTAACCATAATTTTTGGATATAGTTTCATGTTCATAATAAAAATCATTTTCTCAGAATAACAACTTTTAAATCAAAGTTTATCATAGTTTTTAATTAACTAACCCAAAACAGCCCGCGGTGTTACTACGACGGCGTAAATCCGGTTTTACGGTGTTTTTCGTGTTTCCAGGTTTTAAATCATTAAGTTAGCATATCATATAGATATAGAACATGTGTTTAGTTGATTTTAAAAGTCAAGTTAGAAGGATTAACTTTTGTTTGCGAACAAGTTTAGAATTAACTAAACTATGTTCTAGTGATTACAAGTTTAAACCTTCGAATAAGATAGCTTTATATGTATGAATCGAATGATGTTATGAACATCATTACCACCTTAAGTTCCTTGGATGAACCTACTGGAAAAGAGAAAAATGGATCTAGCTTCAATGGATCCTTGGATGGCTCAAAGTTCTTGAAGCAAAATCATGACACGAAAACAAGTTCAAGTAAGATCATCACTTGAAATAAGATTGTTATAGTTATAGAAATTGAACCAAAGTTTGAATATGATTATTACCTTGTATTAGAATGATAACCTACTGTAAGAAACAAAGATTTCTTGAGGTTGGATGATCACCTTACAAGATTGGAAGTGAGCTAGCAAACTTGAAAGTATTCTTGATTTTATGAAACTAGAACTTTTGGAATTTATGAAGAACACTTAGAACTTGAAGATAGAACTTGAGAGAGTTCAATTAGATGAAGAAAATTGAAGAATGAAAGTGTTTGTAGGTGTTTTTGGTCGTTGGTGTATGGATTAGATATAAAGGATATGTAATTTTGTTTTCATGTAAATAAGTCATGAATGATTACTCATATTTTTGTAATCTTATGAGATATTTCATGCTAGTTGCCAAATGATGGTTCCCACATGTGTTAGGTGACTCACATGGGCTGCTAAGAGCTGATCATTGGAGTGTATATACCAATAGTACATACATTTAAAAGCTGTGTATTGTACGAGTACGAATACGGGTGCATACGAGTAGAATTGTTGATGAAACTGAACGAGAATGTAATTGTAAGCATTTTTGTTAAGTAGAAGTATTTTGATAAGTGTATTGAAGTCTTTCAAAAGTGTATAAATACATATTAAAACACTACATGTATATACATTTTAACTGAGTCGTTAAGTCATCGTTAGTCGTTACATGTAAGTGTTGTTTTGAAACCTTTAGGTTAACGATCTTGTTAAATGTTGTTAACCCAATGTTTATAATAACAAAAGAGATTTTAAATTATTATATTATCATGATATTATGATGTACGAATATCTCTTAATATGATATATATACATTAAATGTCGTTACAACGATAAACGTTACATATATGTCTCGTTTCAAAATCATTAAGTTAGTAGTCTTGTTTTTACATATGTAGTTCATTGTTAATATAATTAATGATATGTTTACTTATCATAATATCATGTTAACTATATATATAACCATATATATGTCATCATATAGTTTTTTTACAAGTTTTAACGTTCGTGAATCACCGGTCAACTTGGGTGGTCAATTGTCTATATGAAACCTATTTCAATTAATCAAGTCTTAACAAGTTTGATTGCTTAACATGTTGGAAACATTTAGTCATGTAAACATCAATCTCAATTAATATATATAAACATGGAAAAGTTCGGGTCACTACAGTACCTACCCGTTAAATAAATTTCGTCCCGAAATTTTAAGCTGTTGAAGGTGTTGACGAATCTTCTGGAAATAGATGCGGGTATTTCTTCTTCATCTGATCTTCACGCTCCCAGGTGAACTCGGGTCCTCTACGAGCATTCCATCGAACCTTAACAATTGGTATCTTGTTTTGCTTAAGTCTTTTAACCTCACGATCCATTATTTCGACGGGTTCTTCGATGAATTGGAGTTTTTCGTTGATTTGGATTTCATTTAACGGAATAGTGAGATCTTCTTTAGCAAAACATTTCTTCAAATTCGAGACGTGGAAAGTGTTATGTACAGCCGCGAGTTGTTGAGGTAACTCAAGTCGGTAAGCTACTGGTCCGACACGATCAATAATCTTGAATGGTCCAATATACCTTGGATTTAATTTCCCTCGTTTACCAAATCGAACAACGCCTTTCCAAGGTGAAACTTTAAGCATGACCATCTCTCCAATTTCAAATTCTATATCTTTTCTTTTAATGTCAGCGTAGCTCTTTTGTCGACTTTGGGCGGTTTTCAACCGTTGTTGAATTTGGATGATCTTCTCGGTAGTTTCTTGTATAATCTCCGGACCCGTAATCTGTCTATCCCCCACCTCACTCCAACAAATCGGAGACCTGCACTTTCTACCATAAAGTGCTTCAAACGGCGCCATCTCAATGCTTGAATGGTAGCTGTTGTTGTAGGAAAATTCTGCTAACGGTAGATGTCGATCCCAACTGTTTCCGAAATCAATAACACATGCTCGTAGCATGTCTTCAAGTGTTTGTATCGTCCTTTCGCTCTGCCCATCAGTTTGTGGATGATAGGCAGTACTCATGTCTAGACGAGTTCCTAATGCTTGCTGTAATGTCTGCCAGAATCTTGAAATAAATCTGCCATCCCTATCAGAGATAATAGAGATTGGTATTCCATGTCTGGAGACGACTTCCTTCAAATACAGTCGTGCTAACTTCTCCATCTTGTCATCTTCTCTTATTGGTAGGAAGTGTGCTGATTTGGTGAGACGATCAACAATTACCCAAATAGTATCAAAACCACTTGCAGTCCTTGGCAATTTAGTGATGAAATCCATGGTAATGTTTTCCCATTTCCATTCCGGGATTTCGGGTTGTTGAAGTAGACCTGATGGTTTCTGATGCTCAGCTTTGACCTTAGAACACGTCAAACATTCTCCTACGTATTTAGCAACATCGGCTTTCATACCCGGCCACCAAAAATATTTCTTGAGATCCTTGTACATCTTCCCCGTTCCAGGATGTATTGAGTATCTGGTTTTATGAGCTTCTCTAAGTACCATTTCTCTCATATCTCCAAATTTTGGTACCCAAATCCTTTCAGCCCTATACCGGGTTCCGTCTTCCCGAATATTAAGATGCTTCTCCGATCCTTTGGGTATTTCATCCTTTAAATTTCCCTCTTTTAAAACTCCTTGTTGCGCCTCCTTTATTTGAGTAGTAATGTTATTATGAATCATTATATTCATAGATTTTACTCGAATGGGTTCTCTATCCTTCCTGCTCAAGGCATCGGCTACCACATTTGCCTTCCCCGGGTGGTAACGAATCTCAAAATCGTAATCATTCAATAATTCAATCCACCTACGCTGCCTCATATTCAGTTGTTTCTGATTAAATATGTGTTGAAGACTTTTGTGGTCGGTATATATAATACTTTTGACCCCATATAAGTAGTGCCTCCAAGTCTTTAATGCAAAAACAACCGCGCCTAATTCCAAATCATGCGTCGTATAATTTTGTTCGTGAATCTTCAATTGTCTAGACGCATAAGCAATCACCTTCGTTCGTTGCATTAATACACAACCGACACCTTGCTTTGATGCGTCACAATAAATCACAAAATCATCATTCCCTTCAGGCAATGACAATATAGGTGCCGTAGTTAGCTTTTTCTTCAATAACTGAAACGCTTTCTCTTGTTCATCATTCCATTCAAATTTCTTCCCTTTATGCGTTAATGCAGTCAAGGGTTTTGCTATTCTGGAAAAGTCTTGGATGAACCTTCTGTAGTAACCAGCTAGTCCTAAAAACTGGCGTATGTGTTTCGGAGTTTTCGGGGTTTCCCACTTTTCAACAGTTTCTATCTTTGCCGGATCCACCTTAATACCTTCTTTGTTCACTATGTGACCGAGGAATTGAACTTCTTCCAACCAAAATGCACACTTTGAAAACTTAGCGTACAATTCTTCCTTCCTCAATACTTCTAACACCTTTCTCAAATGTTCACCGTGTTCTTGGTCATTCTTTGAGTAAATAAGTATGTCATCAATGAAAACAATGACAAACTTGTCAAGGTATGGTCCACACACTCGGTTCATAAGGTCCATGAACACAGCTGGTGCATTAGTTAAACCAAACGGCATGACCATAAACTCGTAATGACCGTAACGTGTTCTGAAAGTAGTCTTTGGAATATCATCTTCTTTCACCCGCATTTGATGATACCCGGAATGTAAGTCAATCTTTGAATAAACAGACGAGCCTTGTAGTTGATCAAATAAGTCGTCGATTCGTGGTAGTGGGTAGCGGTTCTTGATGGTAAGTTTGTTCAACTCTCGGTAGTCGATACACAACCTGAATGTACCATCTTTCTTCTTGACAAACAAAACAGGAGCTCCCCACGGTGATGTGCTTGGTCGAATGAAACTACGCTCTAAAAGTTCTTGTAATTGGCTTTGCAGTTCTTTCATCTCGCTGGGTGCGAGTCTGTAAGGAGCACGAGCTATTGGTGCAGCTCCTGGTACAAGATCTATTTGAAATTCAACGGATCGATGTGGGGGTAATCCCGGTAATTCTTTCGGAAATACATCGGGAAATTCTTTTGCAATGGGAACATCATTGATGCTCTTTTCTTCAGTTTGTACTTTCTCGACGTGTGCTAGAACAGCATAGCAACCTTTTCTTATTAGTTTTTGTGCCTTCAAATTACTAATAAGATGTAGCTTCGTGTTGCCCTTTTCTCCGTACACCATTAAGGGTTTTCCTTTTTCTCGTATAATGCGAATTGCATTTTTGTAACAAACGATCTCCGCTTTCACTTCTTTCAACCAGTCCATACCGATTATCACATCAAAACTCCCTAACTCTACTGGTATCAAATCAATCTTAAATGTTTCGCTAACCAGTTTAATTTCTCGATTCCGACATATATTATCTGCTGAAATTAATTTACCATTTACTAATTCGAGTAAAAATTTACTATCCAAAGGCGTCAATGGACAACTTAATTTAGCACAAAAATCTCTACTCATATAGCTTCTATCCGCACCCGAATCAAATAAAACGTAAGCAGATTTATTGTCAATAAGAAACGTACCCGTAACAAGCTCCGGGTCTTCCTGTGCCTCTACCGCATTAATATTGAAAACTCTTCCACGGCCTTGTCCATTCGTGTTCTCCTGGTTCGGGCAATTTCTAATAATGTGGCCTGGTTTTCCACATTTATAACAAACTACATTGGCATAACTTGCTCCGACACTACTTGCTCCGCCATTACTCGTTCCGACACCATTTGTTCCTTTCGTTCTATTAACCCCTGGTCCGTAGACCTCACACTTCGCCGCGCTATGACCATTTCTTTTACACTTGTTGCAAAATTTGGTGCAGAACCCCGAGTGATTCTTTTCACACCTTTGGCATAGTTGCTTCTGATTGTTGTTGTTGTTGCGGTTATTATTGTTGTTGGGATGATTGTTGTAGTTGCTGTTGTTGTTGTTGTTGTTGTTGTTGGGCCGTTTGTTGTAGTTGCGATTGATGTTGCGATTGTTGGGATAATTGTTGCGATTATTGTTGTAATTGCTGTTGTTGTTGTATTAGTGATTCTTATCACCGTTTTCCTCCCACTTTCTTTTGACTTGCTTCACATTGGCCTCTTCAGCAGTCTGTTCTTTAATTCTTTCTTCAATCTGGTTCACTAGTTTGTGAGCCATTCTACATGCCTGTTGTATGGAGGCGGGCTCGTGTGAACTTATATCTTCTTGGATTCTTTCCGGTAATCCTTTCACAAACGCGTCGATCTTCTCTTCCTCATCTTCGAATGCTCCCGGACACAATAGGCACAATTCTGTGAATCGTCTTTCGTACGTGGTAATATCAAATCCTTGGGTTCGTAACCCTCTAAGTTCTGTCTTGAGCTTATTGACCTCGGTTCTGGGACGGTACTTCTCGTTCATCAAGTGCTTGAATGCTGACCACGGTAGTGCGTACGCATCATCTTGTCCCACTTTCTCTAGATAGGTATTCCACCATGTTAACGCAGAACCTGTGAAGGTATGCGTAGCGTACTTCACTTTGTCCTCTTCAGTACACTTACTTATGGCAAACACCGATTCAACCTTCTCGGTCCACCGTTTCAATCCGATCGGTCCTTCGGTTCCATCAAATTCCAAAGGTTTGCAGGCAGTGAATTCTTTGTAGGTGCATCCTACACGATTTCCTGTACTGCTAGATCCAAGGTTATTGTTGGTATGTAGCGCAGCCTGTACTGTGGCTATGTTTGAAGCTAGAAAAGTACGGAATTCCTCTTCATTCATATTCACGGTGTGTCGAGTAGTCGGTGCCATTTCCTTCAAAATAGTTAAATGGAACAAGTTAATCATACAGAATATTAAGAGTAGTTAATAGTATTTCGTAGCATAATATGAACTCATTTATAAAAGCTTTTTCTTCATATTAGCGTTTTATAAGTTTAAATTCGGGTAGTACCTACCCGTTAAGTTCATACTTAGTAGCTAATATACAATTCAACTACTACAATTCTATATGAAAAACTGATTATAATAATATTTCGCGTTCAAACTTTTATACAATATTTTACAAACTTACAATACCGCTTATTTTACATAAAGCATGAAATATAGCACACAATAACTTTGATACAAGATAGTTGTGAAGACAATTCTAGCTAGTACACAAGTCGTTCGGCAAAGGCAATAAAGACACGTAATTCATACGTCCAGAAACAAGTCATGCATTCTGGTTTTACTAGGACTACTTCCCATCCTTGGTCTTGTGCAACATAACCGTTATGGCCGTTGATAAGACAGCGTGTTGTAACGTCATCAAAGGGACGAGGGTTACGTAATGTCCAACAGTCCCGTAATAATCTAAAAACCTCATGTCTTACCCCAATTACCGACTCCGTCACTTGTGGAAACGTTTTGTTTAATAGTTGTAGCCCGATGTTCTTGTTCTCACTTTGGTGAGAAGCGAACATTACTAATCCGTAAGCATAACATGCTTCTTTATGTTGCATGTTAGCCGCTTTTTCTAAATCACGAAGTCCAATATTCGGATATATTGAGTCAAAATAATTTCTTAACCCGTTGCGTAAAATAGCATTTGGGTTCCCCGAAATATATGCGTCAAAGTAAACACATCGTAACTTATGGGTTTCCCAATGTGATATCCCCCATCTTTCAAACGAAAGTCTCTTATAAACCAAGACATTCTTGGAACGTTCTTCGAATGTCTTACAAACTGATCTCGCCTTAAATAGTTGTGCCGAAGAATTCTGGCCGACTCTAGACAAGATTTCATCAATCATGTCTCCGGGTAGGTCTCTTAAAATATTGGGTTGTCTATCCATTTTGTGTTTTTAAACTGTAAAATAGACAAGAGTTAGATTCATAAAAAAAAAAATACTTATTAATACAAGCAATTTTTACATATATCATAAAGCATAAGAACACTATATTCCATATATTACACCACACGAATACAACTATCTTATTTCGACTCGATCGTTTCTTCTTCTTCGGTTTTGGTTCGTTTTGCCAAGTTTCTAGGGATATATGATGTTCCCCTAATACGAGCCGTCGTTGTCCACATTGGTTTAGAAAAACCTGGTGGTTTAGAGGTTCCCGGGTCATTGTTACAACTTAAGGACTTCGGGGGTTGACGATACATAAAAAGTTCATCGGGGTTGGAATTAGATTTCTCTATTTTTATGCCCTTTCCCTTATTATTTTCTTTTGCCTTTTTAAATTCAGTTGGGGTAATTTCTATAACATCATCGGAATTCTCATCGGAATCCGATTCATCGGAGAATTGGTAATCCTCCCAATATTTTGCTTCCTTGGCGGAAACACCATTGACCATAATTAACTTTGGTCGGTTGGTTGAGGATTTTCTTTTACTTAACCGTTTTATTATTTCCCCCACCGGTTCTATTTCTTCATCCGGTTCCGATTCTTCTTCCGGTTCCGATTCTTCTTCCAGTTCCGACTCTTCTTCCGGTTCCTCTTCGGGAACTTGTGAATCAGTCCACAAATCATTCCAATTTACATTTGACTCTTCATTATTATTAGGTGAGTCAATGGGACTTGTTCTAGAGGTAGACATCTATCACATAATATCAAACACGTTAAGAGATTAATATATCACATAATATTCATATGTTAAAAATATATAGTTTCCAACAAAAATGTTAAGCAATCATTTTTAAAGAAAACACGGTCGAAGTCCAGACTCACTAATGCATCCTAACAAACTCGATAAGACACACTAATGCAAATTTTCTGGTTCTCTAAGACCAACGCTCGGATACCAACTGAAATGTCCCGTTCTTATTGATTAAAAACGTTCCATATTAATTGATTTCGTTGCGAGGTTTTGACCTCTATATGAGACGTTTTTCAAAGACTGCATTCATTTTTAAACAAACCATAACCTTTATTTCATCAATAAAGGTTTAAAAAGCTTTACGTAGATTATCAAATAATGATAATCTAAAATATCCTGTTTACACACGACCATTACATAATGGTTTACAATACAAATATGTTACAACAAAATAAGTTTCTTGAATGCAGTTTTTACACAATATCATACAAGCATGGACTCCAAATCTTGTCCTTATTTAAGTATGCGACAGCGGAAGCTCTTAATAATCACCTGAGAATAAACATGCTTAAAACGTCAACAAAAATGTTGGTGAGTTATAGGTTTAACCTATATATATCAAATCGTAACAATAGACCACAAGATTTCATATTTCAATACACATCCCATACATAGAGATAAAAATCATTCATATGGTGAACACCTGGTAACCGACAATAACAAGATGCATATATAAGAATATCCCCATCATTCCGGGACACCCTTCGGATATGATATAAATTTCGAAGTACTAAAGCATCCGGTACTTTGGATGGGGTTTGTTAGGCCCAATAGATCTATCTTTAGGATTCGCGTCAATTAGGGTGTCTGTTCCCTAATTCTTAGATTACCAGACTTAATAAAAAGGGGCATATTCGATTTCGATAATTCAACCATAGAATGTAGTTTCACGTACTTGTGTCTATTTTGTAAATCATTTATAAAACCTGCATGTATTCTCATCCCAAAAATATTAGATTTTAAAAATGGGACTATAACTCACTTTCACAGATTTTTACTTCGTCGGGAAGTAAGACTTGGCCACTGGTTGATTCACGAACCTATAACAATATATACATATATATCAAAGTATGTTCAAAATATATTTACAACACTTTTAATATATTTTGATGTTTTAAGTTTATTAAGTCAGCTGCCCTCGTTAGTAACCTACAACTAGTTGTCCACAGTTAGATGTACAGAAATAAATCGATAAATATTATCTTGAATCAATCCACGACCCAGTGTATACGTATCTCAGTATTGATCACAACTCAAACTATATATATTTTGGAATCAACCTCAACCCTGTATAGCTAACTCCAACATTCACATATAGAGTGTCTATGGTTGTTCTGAAATATATATAGATGTGTCGACATGATACGTCGAAACATTGTATACGTGTCTATGGTATCTCAAGATTACATAATATATAATACAAGTTGATTAAGTTATGGTTGGAATAGATTTGTTACCAATTTTCACGTAGCTAAAATGAGAAAAATTATCCAATTTTGTTTTACCCATAACTTCTTCATTTTAAATCCGTTTTGAGTGAATCAAATTGCTATGGTTTCATATTGAACTCTATTTTATGAATCTAAACAAAAAAAGTATAGGTTTCTAGTCGGAAAAATAAGTTACAAGTCGTTTTTGTAAAGGTAGTCATTTCAGTCGAAAGAACGACGTCTAGATGACCATTTTAGAAAACATACTTCCACTTTGAGTTTAACCATAATTTTTGGATATAGTTTCATGTTCATAATAAAAATCATTTTCTCAGAATAACAACTTTTAAATCAAAGTTTATCATAGTTTTTAATTAACTAACCCAAAACAGCCCGCGGTGTTACTACGACGGCGTAAATCCGGTTTTACGGTGTTTTTCGTGTTTCCAGGTTTTAAATCATTAAGTTAGCATATCATATAGATATAGAACATGTGTTTAGTTGATTTTAAAAGTCAAGTTAGAAGGATTAACTTTTGTTTGCGAACAAGTTTAGAATTAACTAAACTATGTTCTAGTGATTACAAGTTTAAACCTTCGAATAAGATAGCTTTATATGTATGAATCGAATGATGTTATGAACATCATTACCACCTTAAGTTCCTTGGATGAACCTACTGGAAAAGAGAAAAATGGATCTAGCTTCAATGGATCCTTGGATGGCTCAAAGTTCTTGAAGCAAAATCATGACACGAAAACAAGTTCAAGTAAGATCATCACTTGAAATAAGATTGTTATAGTTATAGAAATTGAACCAAAGTTTGAATATGATTATTACCTTGTATTAGAATGATAACCTACTGTAAGAAACAAAGATTTCTTGAGGTTGGATGATCACCTTACAAGATTGGAAGTGAGCTAGCAAACTTGAAAGTATTCTTGATTTTATGAAACTAGAACTTTTGGAATTTATGAAGAACACTTAGAACTTGAAGATAGAACTTGAGAGAGTTCAATTAGATGAAGAAAATTGAAGAATGAAAGTGTTTGTAGGTGTTTTTGGTCGTTGGTGTATGGATTAGATATAAATGATATGTAATTTTGTTTTCATGTAAATAAGTCATGAATGATTACTCATATTTTTGTAATCTTATGAGATATTTCATGCTAGTTGCCAAATGATGGTTCCCACATGTGTTAGGTGACTCACATGGGCTGCTAAGAGCTGATCATTGGAGTGTATATACCAATATTACATACATTTAAAAGCTGTGTATTGTACGAGTACGAATACGGGTGCATACGAGTAGAATTGTTGATGAAACTGAACGAGAATGTAATTGTAAGCATTTTTGTTAAGTAGAAGTATTTTGATAAGTGTATTGAAGTCTTTCAAAAGTGTATAAATACATATTAAAACACTACATGTATATACATTTTAACTGAGTCGTTAAGTCATCGTTAGTCGTTACATGTAAGTGTTGTTTTGAAACCTTTAGGTTAACGATCTTGTTAAATGTTGTTAACCCAATGTTTATAATAACAAAAGAGATTTTAAATTATTATATTATCATGATATTATGATGTACGAATATCTCTTAATATGATATATATACATTAAATGTCGTTACAACGATAAACGTTACATATATGTCTCGTTTCAAAATCATTAAGTTAGTAGTCTTGTTTTTACATATGTAGTTCATTGTTAATATAATTAATGATATGTTTACTTATCATAATATCATGTTAACTATATATATAACCATATATATGTCATCATATAGTTTTTTTACAAGTTTTAACGTTCGTGAATCACCGGTCAACTTGGGTGGTCAATTGTCTATATGAAACCTATTTCAATTAATCAAGTCTTAACAAGTTTGATTGCTTAACATGTTGGAAACATTTAATCATGTAAACATCAATCTCAATTAATATATATAAACATGGAAAAGTTCGGGTCACTACAGATACAATCACAAAAACGCCGCAAAAGGCAAGTAAAACTGAAACAACGAACAACGTTTACAACAGTGTCGTTACAACAGTGTTGATTTGCGTTCGTAAAAACCTTAGGTATTATGTAGTGGTCCTAATTTTTTAGGTTTAGGGTTTCCAAAACAAATAATATTGACCTTATAAAATGAAATAGTTATATATATGAGATAAATATTTTAGTTATAATATTATAAGGGTTAGAATTTTTGCTTCACTGTTCTTGTATTTAAATTCGAATCTGCAACAGATGATTGAATTATTGTTAAAATTAAATAATCCTTTAATTGATATTAGTATGTTTTCAAGTTACTGATGTGTTTGCATGAGTAGGTACTGTGTATAGTGACCCTAACTTTTCCATATTTATATATATTAAATGAAATTGTTATTTACATGATTAAGTATTTCCAACATGTTAAGCAATCAAACTTGTTAAGACTTGTTTAAATGAAATAAGTTGCATATAGACAATTGACCATCCAAGTTGACCGGTGATTCACGAACGTTAAAAATTTGTAAAAACTATATGATGACATATATATATGGATATATATATAGTTAACATGATATTATGATAAGTAAGTATCTCATTAGGTATTTTAACCATGAGTTATATACATAAAAATGAGACTATTGAATTAAGAAACTCGAAAACGATATATATAACGATTATCGTTATAACAACGTTTTACTAAATACATATGAATCATATTAAGATATTGATACACTATGTTTAATCATGATAAATTATAAGTAAACATGTCATTAAGTGTATTAACAATGAACTACATATGTAAAAACAAGACTACTAACTTAAAGATTTCGAAACGAGACATATATGTAACAATTATCGTTGTAACAACATTTAACTATATATATATATCATACTATGATATATTAATATATCATAATATCATGATAATTTAATAATTTAACATCTCTTTAGATATAATAAACAATGGGTTTACAACATTTAACAAGATCGTTAACCTAAAGGTTTCAAAACAACACTTACATGTAACGACTAACGATGACTTAACGACTCAGTTAAAATGTATATACATGTAGTGTTTTAATATGTATTCATACACTTTTAAAAGACTTCAAGACACTTATCAAAGTACTTCTACTTAAAAAAAATGCTTACAATTACATCCTCATTCATTTTCATCAACAATTCTACTCGTATGCACTCGTATTTGTACTCGTACAATACACAGCTTCTAAATGTATTTACTATTGGTATATATACTCCAATGATCAGCTCTTAGCAGCCCATGTGAGTCACCTAACCATGTGGGAACCATCATTTAACATCTAGCATGAAATATCTCACAAAATAACAAACTAATGGAGCCTATATGGTGACACCATATTCACGTGAATGAACACACACATACACACTTTCATTTTACAACTTACATACATCAAACTACTCTCTCTCAAGTGTTCTTCCATTGTTCTAAGTGTTCTTCATCATCTTCATCAAAATCTAGCTCAATCTAGTTCATAAATCCATACATAAACCAAGTTATAAAACAACTACTCAAGAACACACCAACAACACTTCCAAGTTTGCTAGCTTACTTCCAATCTTGCAAATTCACTTTGAGTGATCATACAACCTCAAGAAATCTTTCTTATTTACAGTAATATATCTTTCTAATACAAGGTAATACTCATATTCAAACTTTGATTCAATTTCTATAACTTTAACAATCTTATTTCGAGTGGAAATCTTACTTGAACTTGTTTTCGTGTCATGATTCTACTTCAAGAACTTTCAAGCCATCCAAGGATCCTTTGAAGCTAGATATATTTTTCACATTTCCAGTAGGTTTATTCACAAAACCTGAGGTAGTAATGATGTTTATAACATCATTCGATTCATATATATATATATATATATATATATATATATATATATATATATATATATATATATATATATATATATATAACTACCTTATTCGAAGGTTTAAACTTGTAATCACTAGAACATAGTTTAGTTAATTCTAAACTTGTTCGCAAATAAAAGTTAATCCTTCTAACTTGACTTTTAAAATCAACTAAACACATGTTCTATATCTATATGATATACTAACTTAATGATTTAAAACCTGAAAACACGAAAAATACCGTAAAACCGGATATACGCCGCCGTAGTAACACCGCGGGCTGTTTTGGGTTAGTTAATTAAAAACTATGATAAACTTTGATTTAAAAGTAGTTCTTCTGGGAAAATGATTTTTATCATGAACATGAAACTATATCCAAAAATCATGGTTAAACTCAAAGTGGAAGTATGTTTTCCAAAATGGTCATCTAGACGTCGTTCTTTCGACTGAAATGACTACCTTTATAAAAATGACTTGTAATCTGTATTTCTGACTATAAACTTATACTTTTTCTATTTATATTCAGAAACTTAAGTTCAATATGAAACCATAGCAACTTGAATCACTTAAAACAGATTTAAAACGAAGAAGTTATGGGTAAAACAAGATTGGATAATTTTGCTTGTTGTAGCTACGTGAAAATTGGTAACAAATCTATATTAATCATATCCTAGCTAACTTATATTGTATAATACATATATTCTAATATATTATGTAATCTTGGGATACCATAGACACGTATACAAATGTTTTGACATATCATATCGACCCATGTATATATATTATTTGGAACAACCATAGACACTCTATATGCAGTAATGTTTGAGTTAGCTATACAGGGTTGAGGTTGATTCCAAAAATATATATACTTTGAGTTGTGATCTCGCCTGAGACGTGTATACACTAGGTCGTGGATTGATCCAAGATAATATATATTGATTTATTTATGTACATCTAACTGTGGACAACTAGTTGTAGGTTACTAACGAGGACAGCTGACTTAATAAACTCAAATCATTAAAACGTAGTAAAAAATGTTGTTAATATATTTTGACCATACTTTGATATATATGTACATATTTGTTATAGGTTCGTGAATCGACCAGTGGACAAGTCTTACTTCCCGACGAAGTAAAAATCTGTGAAAGTGAGTTATAGTCCCACTTTTAAAATCTAATATTTTGGAATGAGAATACATGCAGTTTTATAAATGTTTTACGAAATAGACACAAGTAAATGAAAATACATTATATGGGTGAATGATCGAAGCCGAATATGCCCCTTTTTGTTTGGTAGCCTAAGAATTAGTAAACCGATCTACTAATTGACGCGAATCCTAAAGATAGATCTATTGGGCCTAACGAACCCCATCCAAAGTACCGGATGCTTTAGTACTTCGAATTCATTTTTATCATG
Source organism: Rutidosis leptorrhynchoides (assembly GCF_046630445.1). Taxonomy (NCBI): domain Eukaryota; kingdom Viridiplantae; phylum Streptophyta; class Magnoliopsida; order Asterales; family Asteraceae; genus Rutidosis; species Rutidosis leptorrhynchoides. The sequence goes on along the minus strand of NC_092338.1, from coordinate 256,395,521 downwards.
TCCGAAGGATTTCCCGGAATGATAGGGGATATTCTTATATGCATCTTGTTAATGTCGGTTACCAGGTGTTCACCATATGAATGATTTTTATCTCTATGTATGGGATGTAGATTGAAATATGAAATCTTGTGGTCCATTATTACGATTTGATAAATATATAGGTTAAACATATAACTCACCAACATTTTTTATTGATGTTTAAAGCATGTTTATTCTCAGGTGATTATTAAGAGCTTCCGCTGTTGCAGGCTAAAATATGGACAAGATTCGGTGTCAGCATGATTGTATAATATTATTTAAAACTGCATTCGAGATTTACTTTGTTGTAACATATTAATATTGTAAACTAATATGTATTGGTAGTGTGTAAGTGTGATATTTTTAGATTATCATTTCTGGATAATCTAGGTGGTGTCTTTTTAACCTTGTCGATAAAATAAAGGTTATGGTTTGTTTTAAAAATGAATGCAGTCTTTGAAAAACGTCTCATATAGAGGTCAAAACTTCGCAACGAAATCAATTAATATGGAACGTTTATAATCAATATGAATGGGACATTTCAGTTGGTATCCAAGCGTTGGTCTTAGAGAACCAGAAATTTGCATTAGTGTGTCTTATCGAGTTTGTTAGGATACATTAGTGAGTCTGGACTTTGACCGTGTTTTCTTTAAAAATGATTGTTTAACACTTTTGTTGGAAACTATATATTATTAACATGTAAACATTATGTGATATATTAACCTCTTAATGTGTTTGATATTGTGTGATAGATGTCTACCACTAGTACAAATCCCATCTACTCACCTAATAATAATGAAGAGTAGAATATATTTTGGAAAGATTCACAAATTCCCGAAGAAGAACCGGAAGAGGAGCAACCGGAAGAGGAGGAACCGGAAGAAGAGGAACCGAAAGAGGAGGAACCGAAAGAGGAAGAACCGGAAGAATAAGAGGTTCCAGAGGAAGAAATATTGATACCTACAGTAAATCGATTAAATAAAAGAAAATTCTCTACCAACGGACCAAAGTCAATAATGGTCAATGGTGTTTTCGGCGAGGAAACAAAATATTGGGAAGATTACCAATTTTCCGATGAATCGGATCCCGATGAGGATTCCGATGATGTTATAGAAATTACCTCGACCCAATTTAATATATCAAAAGAAAATAATAAGGGAAAAGGTATAAAAATAGAGAAACCTGATTCCAACCCCGATGAACTTTATATGTATCGGCAACATCCGTATTTCCTAAAATGTAACAATAACCCGGGAACCTCTAAACCACCAGGTTTTTCTAAACCATTGTGGAAAATGACGGCTTGTATTAGAGGAACACCATATATCCCTAGAAAATTAGGAAAACGAACCAAGTCTGAAGAAGAAGAAACCAGTGATTCAGATTAGAGGGTTGTAATCATGTGGTGTATTATATGTATTGTAGTGTGCTTGTACTTTTATGTTCTATGTAAAAATTGCTTGTATTGCTTGTTAATTATCTTTTACTAATCAAATCCTTGTCTATTCTATAGTATAAAAACACAAAATGGACGTTAAGGGTAGACAACCGAATATTTTAGAAGACCTACCAGAGGATATGATTGATGAAATTTTGTCTAGAGTCGGTCAGAATTCATCAGCACAATTAGTTATGGCGAAATTAACTTGTCAAACATTTGAAAGACTTTCCAGAAATGCCTTAGTTTATAAAAGGCTTTCCTTTGATAGGTGGGGTTTATCACATTGTGGAGACCGTAAGTTACGCCGTGTTTTCTTTAACGCGTTAAATGCGGGGAACCCAAATGCAATTTTATGCTACGGGTTAAGAACCTATTTTGACTCAACATATCTCAATATAGGATTTCGTGAGTTAGAAAGAGCTTCTAACATACAACATAAAGAAGCATGTTATGCTTACGGGTTAGTGATGTTCGCTTCTTACCAAAGTGAGAAAAAGAACATCGGATTACAACTTTTAAATAAAACCTTCCCACAAGTGATGGATTCAGTAGTTGGGGTGAGAAACAAAGTTTTTAGATTATTACGGGGCTGTTGGACATTACGAAACCCTCGTCCTTTTGATGACATTACAACATGCTGCCTAGCTAATGGTCATAACGGTTACTTTCCACAAGAACAAGGATGGGAAGTCGTCTTAGTAAAACCAGAATGCATGACTTGTTTCTGGACTTATGAATTACGTGTCTTTATTTCTTTTGCTGAACGAATTACGTATTAACTAGGATTGCCTTTATAGCTGCCAAGTAGCAAAGTTATTATGTGCTATATTTCATCCTATATGTATAATAGCGGTATTGTAAGTTTGTAAAATATTGTATAAAATTTGAACGTGAAATATTATTATAATCAGTTTTTCATATAGAATTGTAGTAGTTGAATTGTATATTAGCTACTAAGTATGAACTTAACGGGTAGGTACTACCCGAATTAAAACTATAAAACGCTAATATGAAGAAAAAGCTTTTATAAATGAGTTATACTATGCTACGAAATACTATTGACTACTCTTAAAATTCTATATGATTAACTTAATTCTTTTGGGCTATTTTGAAGGAAATGGCACCGACGAATCGTCAGAATTTGAACATGAGCGAGGAAGACTTCCGTGTTTTCCTTGCAGCAAACATAGCCGCAGTATAGGTTGCGATGCAAAATAACAATAACTCTGGATCTTGCAGTGGAACTAATTTCACAAGAAATCTGTAAGACCCTAATCCTGTTTCTGACTTTTTAGTTGTTCGGGACGCCATCCAGGATAGTGGGATGCCGTCCAGATGTTAAAGGCTGGACGCCGTCCAGAAATTGGGACGCTGACCAGTTTGTCTGTCGGGCCAGCTGGGTTATTTTAAGATTTTTAGAGGGGCAAAATGGTATTTTCACTTATGGAACGAGTTAAGGCCACAAGATTAGTTCTAGGAGCCTCATTTGCTCTACTAACACCCACACAAACACTCTCATCTTGTTCTAGTAGGAGAGTAAGAGTTTTAGAGAGAGAGGTGGATTTGGAGAAGAAGGAGTCGGATTCTCGCAAAAGCTCGGGTTTTAAAGTTGTTCATCTCGCTCCTAGCTACGTTGTGGTGGTATTGGTAAGCTCAAACTCCGAATTTCATTTGTTAAATTTGATATTCAAGTTAGGATTTTGAGTTAGTTTGTTGTGAAACCCTTTTAGGTGATGAAATGGGTTTATGGTGACTAGTTATTCTTGTCACTTGGCGGGTTTTGGGTCGGTTGATGTTTTAGCATTGTTTAGGGTTTGATCTTGAGTTTAATCACTAGGTTTAGTGATTATGGAAGTGGTGAAACTCTTTTGGGTGAGTTTGGTTAACTAATTTTGAAATGGGTCAAAATTAGGGTTTTGGTGTAAAAATGGATATGACACGTGTTTAACACTTGTGTTCGGGTTTAATTGGTGTGTTAGGACCATTTTCACGTGTATTGTGATTATTGATTTATTTGGGCGCGGTTTGTGCTTGGAAGTGCAAATGGGTCGAATTTGCACTAAGGGTCAATTGGGTTGGTTTGTAAGTCAACCCTAATTGTGTTGTTTGTATTGTGATAATGGAATAGGTACGTTCCATTGACGAGTTGCGAATTATTTGGAAGCATTCATCAAGGCGACAAGGTGAGTGTTAATATCCTATATGCATATGTATGTGTAGGATGAGTGCGGGTCGGGTGAAGTGATTCTCGGCTATAGAGCTCACTTCACATATAGGTGGATTGATGGACTTGTGTATGAGTCCAATTGGCACGATTGTGCGTTTTGGTTGACCACCTTTGACGTGGTACACGTTTTGAGTGTACGTGATCACACGTGGTTGTGAAGTGGATGTTATAACCTCAATGGCGAAGGGTTGATATTGTTGTGATGTGGATAACCCCGATGTGGTGGATTTTATAATCCCGTGACTGTGGGTTTTGGCATTTGGGAAGTGAATCTCGGGTAGTGCGGATTCATGATGACTCGGGTTGTTCGGTCATCCTTTTTATGAGGTGATGGATTTCGGGTTGTGCGAATTCATTAAGGCTCTGGTAGTTCGGCCAACCTCGGTTGTTGAATTGGTAGAGAAGTGAATTTCGGGTTGTGCGAATTCACTAAGGCTCGGGTTTTTCGGCTAATGTTCGTATGATTGAGGTTAAGGGGTTAACCTTGTAGTTTGGTTACCCATTTATGTACGCGTATTTACTTATATTGTTGTAACTAATCTTGCGGTTTGACTTGGTGGTACGTTAGGTATAACGTTGCTTAGTTATGCTTGGATTGCAGTATGTGGCTCGTATTTGTGTGTTAGCGATGCGCATTTCATTTTATGCATATATATGTATGTAGTATATTCTCATTCACTAAGCGTTAGCTTACCCTCTCGTTGTTTACATTTTTATATATTGCACGGATGCGGTGGCTCGGGTAAGCGCGGGGACTAGTGGACTTGCGTAGTTGCTTTAGAAGACTTGCTTTTGGATTTGATTAGGATTGGGTAGCGTGTCCCCAATCCCATGCTCGGTCTATGTTTTTGTATAAACTAATGGGTCGAAATAGTCACTTATGGTATTTTGGGTCGATGTGGGCCCGGTGTCGTAAAACTCGGTTTTTATTGTGAAAAACTCTTAGTTTAAACTATTGTAATATATTGTGAAAGTGTTTTGGTTTAAAAGTGTTGGGAAGCGGGTTTTCGCCCGCGTGAGTTCGAAAAACTGATCAGAATGTTTTAGTACATCTGGACGCCGTCCCAGATGTTTGGACGACGTCCCAGTCTTAAGAGCTGGACGCCGTCCAAGCTTTTGGATGCCGTCCAGATCAACTGCTCCAGAAAAAAATTTTTGTGGCACGTTTTCGGATGGTTAATGGGTTGGGTCGTTACAAGTGGTACCAGAGCATGGTCTAAGGGATTTAGGTGACTTGAGATAGGTGCCTAGACTTAGACTTTTGTATGTGCTTATTTGTTGCGGGACTTGTAGGATTACTGGTCGGAATGGGAATTTGGTTAGTGCCTTAATTGATAGGTGGACTAACGTGTATATTAATACGTGGATATTATTAATATACGATTGTGTTATGTTTATGTTTATGTTGCATTGCGAATATCATCGAGCAAGATGGTCGTTGTACTAACGAGGGGATACGATGTGTGTGCGTAATAAGGACTTGCAAACCTTATTACGGGTGCAAATCGTGTTTAACAAGTGATGTACGACTAGTGTTGAGCAAGATGGGGCGGTGTTATGCGTGTTGTTTTATATGTTCGTGGACTAATCGTTTTGCATTCTTTAGAATGACGACGCGAAACGAGATCGAGACGAATGACGAGGAGTTTAACTCTAGAGTTGCATCCGCCGTTGCGGAGCAAATGAGTGCGTTTCGAGAAGAAATGGATAGGAAGTATTCCGAATTTCGGGGTAGTAGTGAAATGGAGCGTTTTCTTAAGAGCTTCATGAGGACTAAACCCCCGATGTATGACGGGAAATCGGATCCTTTGGTAAGCACAACTTGGATTTCGGATGTCGAAGGGTGTTTTCGTACTATTGATTGCCCTCTCGAGAAAAAGACGAGACTCGCTACTAGTCTGTTGCGGGGCAGGGCAAGGGATTGGTTGGATGGTAAGATCGATCTTGTCGGTGGCGAAACATTTATGGTCTTATCGTGGAACGAGTTTAAGGAGGAATTCTTCGAGGAGTTCCGGACTTCGGCCGATTTGTGGGAATTGCGTAATGAGTTGAGAAATTTGCGGCAAGGATCTATGGATTTGAATACTCTCAAGACGACCTTTATGGCGAAGGCTCGTTTTTGCTCGGAGTATTTGGGGAATGATCGTTTGTTAATGGGGGATTTCTATCGGACCATGAATGATGACTTGAAAAGTAAAATTAGTCGGGGTCAAGCGAAATCGTTTGCGGAATTATTCAACTTGGCTAGAGGTTTTGAGTCATATACGCGATCAAAGATGTGTGAACCTTCAAGTAAGAGGAGGGTTGATTCGTACGGCGCCCCGGGTAAGAAAAATAAGGGTGCAAGTGCGAGTACAGGTAATGTGGGAATTGGCACGGTGGATTCTCGTGCACCTAGATGTTTCAATTGTGGTATTAGGGGCCACAAGTTGTGGGAGTGCACAATGCCGAGAAGTGATGACGGGATGTGCTACTATTGTAATAAGGAGGGGCATCGCAAGCCGGATTGTCCCGAGTTGGCAGCGAATGCCGCAAGGAGACGTTGAGGTACGTTTCATTTTAATAAATATGTCATTTGAATATTTATTTATGTGGCGTTCAAGTTCGGATTTGTTATTGCATTGTGTTGTGCATGTTATTGTTAACGGTGACGTTCCTAATGGAAGTACCCTATGGTAATGATTGTTTTTTTTGGACGAAGGGCGTAAGACTTGGTGTAACCAAGCATTCCTTAGTATTTGGAAAATGTTTCTACCAAGCCATGGAAATGGGTTTTGGTGTTCGATTGTTAAGAGCGTGTTCGCTTGTATGTGGAAGTTGATGAACTATGAGGTTCGTCGGGTGGTTGGAACCCTTGAAATTGAGTGTTTTGAATCTCGATGTATGTTGGTAATGGAGTTTATATGACGCGACATTAGGTGCCTCTTTTATACCTACTAGCGTGGTGTTCAACTCCGATTGTGTTGCGTTTACATTGTACTTAGGGTACCGAAGTGAAACCCTTAGGTACATGAGTGACTAGGTGGAAATTGACAAACTAGAGCAATTGGATGATTGCGAGGGTGTGGTTTGTGTAATTGTAGTACACTTTTCGTTCGAAGTGTTTGAGGATTGATTTAAATCCTTCGTGTGCTCTCGGTTGGAGAAAGATGTGGTGATGGGTCGCGAGAGCCCAATTGTTGGTAAAGTCTACCTTTGGTAGCATGGTACGGTTGTAAGAGATGTGGTTATGTGATGTAGTTCCAAGTGGGGGAGTTACACTCCCGCCCGAGGAAGTTTTAGTGTGAGATTTCGGATGACGTTTTAGTAAGATCCAAAAATTGTGTTGGGACCTAGTTTGGTCGATTTGTGGTAGATTACAATTTTGGATAAATTGTACTTATGGTTTGGATTTGAATTATCACCAAGGTGGTAATGTGGTAAATCTCGTTGAGAGATAATCGACGTGTTTGGTGAGCAAGGTGAAATCCTTCGGTTAAGGGAGGTGTGTGTCGGATTCTCTTCTAGAGAATTATTGTCTTGTGCCTATGTTTGATATAGGTGGTTCTTGCTCGAGTGTGTGAATGGTTAGTGGTATCCGTTAGGATTCACTATGGCGTAATAGAGCGCGATGTTACGCTACTCGTCGATCGAGGCCAAAAGGGTGTTGATTGATGAAGCATGACTTTCGGAGTCTGCTGACTTCATCATGGGAGTATGCGATTGGTGAAGCATGACCTTCGGGGTCCGCTGACTTCATCATGAGCGAGGTGTGATATCGGTGAAACATGACCTTCGGGGTCCGCTGACTTCATCCGGTGTTGAGATTGGTGGAGCATGACCATCGGGGTCCGCTGACTTCATCAAGGGAGTAGTGTTATGTCGTATGGTGTAACATTATCATGAAATGCGAGTACCGGTGGGAAATGCGAGTACCATTCCTGAGTTGTGTTGCGGGACGTGAATATCGGGTTTTTCGTATTCACAATATTTCGGGTAGTACGATTGTCCCTGTTGGTTGGACTCATAGTTTGAGGTAGTGAATGTCGGGTAGTTCGGATTCACTAAGGCTCGGGTTGTACGGCCATCCTCGGTTATACTATGTGGCGGTGGTAGTGAATATCGGGTTGTGCGTATTCACGATGACTCGGGTTGTGCGGTCATTTCGTTGTGAGATATATGGATTGGGTAGGTGAATTTCGGGTTGTGCAAATTCACTAAGGTTCGGGTTGTTTCGACCATCCTCCATATGTGTTCAGGCTCGGGTTGTTTCGGCCATGTTGAGTTGTGATCTATCGGTTGTTTTATACGCCGATGGTAGGGTCGTAAGGACCGTTTGGTTTGATCTATTGGTTATTTTATGCACCAATGGTGGGGACGTAAGGACCATGTTGTGTGAACTATCGGTTGATTTATACACCGATGGTGGGGTCGTGAGAACCATGTTGTAGGATTAGTGATGCGATAGCCGTGCTTCGCTCACATGTTGTTACAGGTGTGACGAATTGTCGATTTTGGTACACCTTTGGATTAGCATTGCCATAGTCATTTTGGGTGCTATCGGTTTTAACCGTTTGTTATGATGTTACGGTAGTTGCGTATGGGTCGTATTGCGCACTACAAGGGATGTTTAGTGATTGGTGTTATCCGTAAGGATTCGTTTGGTTCGGTCTCCATCGTTTCGTGTTGTTGACCTTAGGTTGACTTGGTTACTTTTAGCATTGTACTCGGTAAGGATACGCTAGGGGATTGATATCTCGGTCCGAGATTGGTTGAGTTTTCCTGATGATAGGGAGTGAGCATGGTTTTAGTGCTCGGATAGTGGGTTTGATAAATCGCAGGAGACGATTTTAGTTGTTAAAGGTGATTCCTTGGGAAGAGTTGCCTAGGAAAGTCGGATTGGGACTTATGTTGAGGACCGTGGAGTGTGGTCCGTTTAGTTAAGTGACGAGGATCATGAGGACTTGATCGATTCTAAGTGGGGGAGAGTTGTAAGACCCTAATCCTGTTTCTGACTTTTTAGTTGTTCGGGACGCCGTCCAGGATAGTGGGACGCCGTCCAGATGTTAAAGGCAGGACGCCGTCCAGAAATTGGGACGCCGTCCAGTTTGTCTGTCGGGCCAGCTGGGTTATTTTAAGATTTTTAGAGGGGCAAAATGGTATTTTCACTTATGGAACGAGTTAAGGCCACAAGATCAGTTCTAGAAGCCTCATTTTCTCCACTAACACCCACACAAACACTCTCATCTTGTTCTAGTGGGAGAGTAAGAGTTTTAGAGAGAGAGGTGGATTTGGAGAAGAAGGAGTCGGATTCTCGCAAAAGCTCGGGTTCTAAAGTTGTTCATCTCGCTCCTAGCTACGTTGTGGTGGTATTGGTAAGCTCAAACTCCGAATTTCATTTGTTAAATTTGATATTCAAGTTAGGATTTTGAGTTAGTTTGTTGTGAAACCCTTTTAGGTGATGAAATGGGTTTATGGTGACTAGTTATTCTTGTCACTTGGCGGGTTTTGGGTAGGTTGACGTTTTAGCGTTGTTTAGGGTTTGATCTTGAGTTTAATCACTAGGTTTAGTGATTATGAAAGTGGTGAAACTCTTTTGGGTGAGTTTGGTTAACTAATTTTGAAATGGGTCAAAATTAGGGTTTTGGTGTAAAAATGGGTATGACACGTGTTTAACACTTGTGTTAGGGTTTAATTGGTGTGTTAGGACCATTTTCACGTGTATTGTGATTATTGATTAATTTGGGCGCGGTTTGTGCTTGGAAGTGCAAATGGGTCGAATTTACCCTAAGGGTCAATTGGGTTGGTTTGTAAGTCAACCCTAATTGTGTTGTTTGTATTGTGATAATGGAATAGGTACGTTCCATTGACGAGTTGCGGATTATTTAGAAGCATTCATCAAGGCGACAAGGTGAGTGTTAATATCCTATATGCATATGTATGTGTAGGATGAGTGCGGGTCGGGTGAAGTGATTCTCGGCTATAGAGCTCACTTCACATATAGGTGGATTGATGGACTTGTGTATGAGTCCAATTGGCACGGTTGTGCGTTTTGGTTGACCACCTTTGACGTGGTACACGATTTGAGTGTACGTGATCACACGTGGTTGTGATGTAGATCTTATAACCTCAATGGCGAAGGGTTGATATTGTTGTGATGTGGATAACCCCGATGTGGTGGATTTTATAATCCCGTGACCGTGGGTTTTGGCATTTGGGAAGTGAATCTCGGGTAGTGCGGATTCATGATGACTCGGGTTGTTCGGTCATCCTTTTTATGAGGTGATGGATTTCGGGTTGTGCGAATTCATTAAGGCTCGGGTAGTTCGGCCAACCTCGGTTGTTGAATTGGTAGAGAAGTGAATTTCGGGTTGTGCGAATTCACTAACTCTCGGGTTGTTCGGCCAATGTTCGTATGATTGAGGTTAAGGGGTTAACCTTGTAGTTTAGTTACCCATTTATGTACGCGTATTTACTTATATTGTTGTAACTAATCTTGCGGTTTGACTTGGTGGTACGTTAGGTATAACATTGCTTAGTTATGCTTGGATTGCGGTGTAGCGACCCGACCAATTCGTCATTGACGGCGCCGACTACTTGGTCCCGTTGCGAGGTCGTAGTCCCTATATGAGACTCGTTTGACCAAAATTATGTCGCATTCATTTGAAAGGTACAAGACTTGCAAGTTTAGTTTACAAAACCGTTCGACAACAAGTCTAAGTTTACAAAAGTCATAAAGTATAAATGAAATAACTTGCGACATAATTAGTTTAAAAACACAGTTGCTATAAATAACGTAAGTATGTAAACAATATGTTTGAATCCAAAAGTGCTATCCCTAGCGTATGTATGTATGTATGCTTGACCCCAAGCAAGAAATCAGAGTGTATGCATGTATGCTCGACTCCAAGCAAGAATGAGTGTACGCGGAAGCATGTATCAAATAGCCAAGTATGAAGCTGAGAAACATATAGAAAACTGTCAACGCAAAAATGTTGGTGAAATCATAGGTGTATTAGTAAAAGTTATATTTTGAACCACAAGATTTAGTATTTCCATAAATTGATCATCCAAAAGTTGCATTCCAAAAGTTGGTTCGCGAGCACCCAATTATCAAGACTTAACGTTTCCTTCCATAGAACCCCATCACAATAGTGTTAGAACATACACTGTTTCCCGAAAATATATTTCATCCGTAGACGGTAGCGAACCGTCCGTAATGAGGGTTTGTCAAACCCGTATGGCCACACAATATAAGTTCTCGCTTACACCCTGCAAGTGTAACTAATGATAATCGAATTGAGGATTTTTGTTCTAACTCGCTGTGGAATGTTTGTTTTCCTTGTACTTGTGTTCAAAGTATAAAAGTAAGTAGTACAAAATGTAACAAAGTATATGTTTCTCAGCCCACAATTTGAAAGTATAAAAAGTTGTTGAAAAGGGTGGGACTATGATCTCACCTCGAGTGCACGAGTATAAAGGTACTTCAACAAGTAAACGTGTGCATGAAAGTTGCTTAGCCTTGACCTAATCAAGTAAGTTATATCAATTAACCGGTTACGACACAAGGTCGGGTGAAATGTGTTCAATTAGTCCTATGGCTCGTTACGACTCGAATAGTATAGCATGTGAATCACGTTGTCAAGTTTCATGCAAGAATCACGTAATAAAGCATGTTAGAACGTTTGCATAAAAGTTTGGTTAAGTTTGACTAAAAGTCAAACTTGGTCAAAGTCAACGAAAAAGTCAACACGTTCGGGTTCGGTCCCGAACTATTTTTCTGAGGTTTTTATTCATATATAAGCATATTAGAACAAGTTTCATGTGAATCGGAGGTCGGTAGCTAGTCAAACATTTCGCGTGAAATGTGACAAAGTGAGCAGAATCTGGCCAGGCGATTCTGCGCGCCGCGCGGGTATGTGGCGCGCCGCGCCACTACCTGGCCAGAGAATTCTGGTCAGTTTTTCCAAGTGTGCACGAACCAAAACCTTTTCCAACCCAATTCTTGACCCGCAAACACTTATAATGCCTATCATATATCGTCGAAAAGGTATTTTGACGAGGAATACAACTAACCACATATCATCAATCAAAAACATCATTTACAATAACCGAAAACTCGTCAATTGATCAAGAAAGGTTTATTTTCAAAGTTTCAAGTTCGTAAAACGTATTTTATGATTCGGGAATCCAATTTACACATACGACATGCCGTTTTGAAGGTAATAACGCATACATTACAACTAAACACTAACAATTAACATTCCATGGCATTCAAGCATCAAAAGTTCATGTCAAGAACTATCAAACCCTAGTCAAACATCAAAAAATCAATATTCATGTTTTTGAAGTTTTCTTAATCAACCTACGCATCAAAACGAAGCTAGTGATACTAGTAACACAATTAAAACATGCACTTTAACAATCTAACAACATTAACTCATCCAAAATCAAGGATTAAGCACACCCATTTCAAGTTCATGCTAGTTACTCCAAAAACAACAAATCGAGCAAACCAAACATATATTCATGTTAGACTTGAGCCATAGACACTAACTAACACCATTTCAAATTAAAAACACGAATTTAGAGAAATCTAGAGTTTTAGAAATGTTACCCAAACGAGATGAAGTTGGTATCAAATTGTAGAGGATGAAGAGAGGATTCCAAATATGTAATTTGTTTTGAAGTTTGCTTCCAATCCCGAATTTAGATGATGATTCTATGAAGTTGGGGTTTGTGGGTGTTCTTGCTAGAGAGAGAGATGGAGGGATTGAATGGTGGTGAAATGGGTTGACTAGTTGACCTAGTCAACTAGTTTGCCCATTTGGCAACTCCGGTCCCTCGAGTTTCAAAGCGGGTGCGGGATTTAACCGATCGAATATTTTTAAAACGCTCGAGTAAACGGGTGATGTCAAAATTAAATAGCGGAAATATAATGAACGTTACTCACGGAAACTATTAATTTAAATACGAAAGATTTTGTTTTAAAAAAAAAGACGGTGTTAAAATTAAATTTAACGGAAAAACGCGGGATGTTACATTATCCACACCTCAAAAGAAATTTCGTCCCGAAATTTAGTTGGAAGTAGTAGTTGTTGAATCTTACTCGAGATCTTGCGTTGTAAATTCTACGAATAAGTGAAGGTACGTCCTTGAGTATTTCCACGAATTTTGACGGTCGGGATCATATGTTGTTTTAAGGTTTGGCTTCCATGATTCATGGTTTCAACCGGTCCTCCTAGGAAGTGAGGGTTATCGTCGATAGTGAGTTCATCAAGGGAGATAACAAGTTCTCGTTTCGCAAAACACGTCTTTGAGTTGATACATCGAATGTAGGATAAACGGAGACCCAAAACGAGTCGGAAAAGTCTATACGGCTAGCGACGGTCCAAAACGCCCCAAGAATTTAAAGGATCAAAATATCGCGGATTTAGCTTCCTACGTTTTCCCGAAACGGATTGCACCTTTCCAAGGTGCGACTCTTAACGTGACGCGGTTTCCCACGTGGAATTTGAAATGTTTACGTCTAACATCGGCGTAGCTCTTGGTGATTACGAGTCGCGTAGGGTTTTACCTGAATATGAATAAATTTTCTCGGTTGCTCATGAATAACCTCGGTCCCGGTGAATTGATCATCGTTTACTTGGTTCGACAAAGGAGAATGACGTTTCCGGTCACATGTGGTTTCAAAAGGAGTGACGTTAAAACTCGAATGAAAATCATTGTAGTACGAGGATTCGGTTTAAGGAAAATACTTTTCTCAAGTAAATTTGAAGTTGGTAATACAAATTCGTATTATGGTTTTCAAGACTTAAATCGTATGTTTGTTCGGTCCGTCGGGTTATGGTTGACGTGCGGTACTCATGTCTAAACGTGGTCCCGAGACTTTTTGTGAGGCACTCCAAAATCTAGAAGTGAAACGAGGATCTCGGTCCGAAACGGAGTACATTCCGTAAGGTATATTTGGACAAGTTTGTTAGGACAAGTTTCTCAAGAAAATTCGCGTCGCGAAAGATTTATCAGTTTCCAAAAACGTTCGTCGGGGCAAGTTCTCATCGGTTTCTGAAAGAAAAACGTTCGTCGGAACTATTCACCCTCGAGGTGAATACTAGTATAACGTGGAGAGTCTCTCCCCCCATTGAGAGTTTAGAGTAAAGATTTCCTGAACCGGAAGTACGAGTGTGATGAGAGAGAAGTTTCCGCCTCGGTGCGAGCATAACGAGTAACTCGTAATTAGCCAATAAGACTGTGCGAGGACGAGATAGTATACACGTGTAACATACGGTTGAAGTCGAGAGGAATCGGTAATTCATTCGGAAGCATAAGTATAGTTCGACAAAAGTCGAAGGGGTGTCCCCGGTATGGTTGTTATCAATATTCTCGGAGTTTTCGGATGTCCAAACATGAAAAGATGAAGTCATGTACATGGCACATGGTGGTGTTTAGGTTGATCGAGTCTAACCACCATCACGCGTCACTAGAACTTTGGTATGTCTTACCGTAATATAACCACGTTGATCGAGTGTCGTTATATTACGCTAACTCATACCTCCATTCCCACATCACTCTATAGATTCAAGTTCGTGTCATCGTGAAGACCTAAAATGAACAAAATGTAACGACGTCTCAAACGTGACTCGTATTAAATCGAAAGAATTTCTGCAAATCTAAGGAAGCGTTCCCCGAGGGAAGTGTATAAATGATTGTTCACGTCAATGCGGTTCGAGTCAGACAAAAATGTATTCAGGTATGAAAAGAGTAATGAGTCATGATAACGAGTAGTACGCAACCGCAGTGATAAATGTTGATGACGATACTCACCTAGAGTAGTGAAGGTAGTAACACCAAAAAGTAGATAGTAGGAAACACCAGTGGGAAACCGATAGTAAGTTGAAACGGTGGCAAATAACAATCCGGGAGACAGAGTTCCCGAACAAGTGTGACTAATGAAGTCGTCGTCATCCATACGTGTATGAATCATGAATTTACGTGTGTTACCAAAAAGTGGCGGAATACGAGTTCGTATGATGAAGGTTGGGTACCATTAAAAAGTTTGCCTAAGAATGATTCAAGTATAATGCACAAGTAGTCAAGTAAGTGCTATCTATAGCAAATGTATGTCAGAATGCAAATGCTAACTATCCGGTTGTAGTCTAGACTCACTAATGCGTCCTAACGACTCGGTTAGACACACTAATGCACGTCCTAGTTCCCTACAACCAACGCTCTGATACCATCTGTAGCGACCCGACCAATTCGTCATTGACGGCGCCGACTACTTGGTCCCGTTGCGAGGTCGTAGTCCCTATATGAGACTCGTTTGACCAAAATTATGTCGCATTCATTTGAAAGGTACAAGACTTGCAAGTTTAGTTTACAAAACCGTTCGACAACAAGTCTAAGTTTACAAAAGTCATAAAGTATAAATGAAATAACTTGCGACATAATTAGTTTAAAAACACAGTTGCTATAAATAACGTAAGTATGTAAACAATATGTTTGAATCCAAAAGTGCTATCCCTAGCGTATGTATGTATGTATGCTTGACCCCAAGCAAGAAATCAGAGTGTATGCATGTATGCTCGACTCCAAGCAAGAATGAGTGTACGCGGAAGCATGTATCAAATAGCCAAGTATGAAGCTGAGAAACATATAGAAAACTGTCAACGCAAAAACGTTGGTGAAATCATAGGTGTATTAGTAAAAGTTATATTTTGAACCACAAGATTTAGTATTTCCATAAATTGATCATCCAAAAGTTGCATTCCAAAAGTTGGTTCGCGAGCACCCAATTATCAAGACTTAACGTTTCCTTCCATAGAACCCCATCACAATAGTGTTAGAACATACACTGTTTCCCGAAAATATATTTCATCCGTAGACGGTAGCGAACCGTCCGTAATGAGGGTTTGTCAAACCCGTATGGCCACACAATATAAGTTCTCGCTTACACCCTGCAAGTGTAACTAATGATAATCGAATTGAGGATTTTTGTTCTAACTCGCTGTGGAATGTTTGTTTTCCTTGTACTTGTGTTCAAAGTATAAAAGTAAGTAGTACAAAATGTAACAAAGTATATGTTTCTCAGCCCACAATTTGAAAGTATAAAAAGTTGTTGAAAAGGGTGGGACTATGATCTCACCTCGAGTGCACGAGTATAAAGGTACTTCAACAAGTAAACGTGTGCATGAAAGTTGCTTAGCCTTGACCTAATCAAGTAAGTTATATCAATTAACCGGTTACGACACAAGGTCGGGTGAAATGTGTTCAATTAGTCCTATGGCTCGTTACGACTCGAATAGTATAGCATGTGAATCACGTTGTCAAGTTTCATGCAAGAATCACGTAATAAAGCATGTTAGAACGTTTGCATAAAAGTTTGGTTAAGTTTGACTAAAAGTCAAACTTGGTCAAAGTCAACGAAAAAGTCAACACGTTCGGGTTCGGTCCCGAACTATTTTTCTGAGGTTTTTATTCATATATAAGCATATTAGAACAAGTTTCATGTGAATCGGAGGTCGGTAGCTAGTCAAACATTTCGCGTGAAATGTGACAAAGTGAGCAGAATCTGGCCAGGCGATTCTGCGCGCCGCGCGGGTATGTGGCGCGCCGCGCCACTACCTGGCCAGAGAATTCTGGTCAGTTTTTCCAAGTGTGCACGAACCAAAACCTTTTCCAACCCAATTCTTGACCCGCAAACACTTATAATGCCTATCATATATCGTCGAAAAGGTATTTTGACGAGGAATACAACTAACCACATATCATCAATCAAAAACATCATTTACAATAACCGAAAACTCGTCAATTGATCAAGAAAGGTTTATTTTCAAAGTTTCAAGTTCGTAAAATGTATTTTATGATTCGGGAATCCAATTTACACATACGACATGCCGTTTTGAAGGTAATAACGCATACATTACAACTAAACACTAACAATTAACATTCCATGGCATTCAAGCATCAAAAGTTCATGTCAAGAACTATCAAACCCTAGTCAAACATCAAAAAATCAATATTCATGTTTTTGAAGTTTTCTTAATCAACCTACGCATCAAAACGAAGCTAGTGATACTAGTAACACAATTAAAACATGCACTTTAACAATCTAACAACATTAACTCATCCAAAATCAAGGATTAAGCACACCCATTTCAAGTTCATGCTAGTTACTCCAAAAACAACAAATCGAGCAAACCAAACATATATTCATGTTAGACTTGAGCCATAGACACTAACTAACACCATTTCAAATTAAAAACACGAATTTAGAGAAATCTAGAGTTTTAGAAATGTTACCCAAACGAGATGAAGTTGGTATCAAATTGTAGAGGATGAAGAGAGGATTCCAAATATGTAATTTGTTTTGAAGTTTGCTTCCAATCCCGAATTTAGATGATGATTCTATGAAGTTGGGGTTTGTGGGTGTTCTTGCTAGAGAGAAAGAGAGAGAGATGGAGGGATTGAATGGTGGTGAAATGGGTTGACTAGTTGACCTAGTCAACTAGTTTGCCCATTTGGCAACTCCGGTCCCTCGAGTTTCAAAGCGGGTGCGGGATTTAACCGATCGAATATTTTTAAAACGCTCGAGTAAACGGGTGATGTCAAAATTAAATAGCGGAAATATAATGAACGTTACTCACGGAAACTATTAATTTAAATACGAAAGATTTTGTTTTAAAAAAAAAGACGGTGTTAAAATTAAATTTAACGGAAAAACGCGGGATGTTACATGCGGTATGTGGCTCGTATTTGTGTGTTAGCGATGCGCATTTCATTTTATGCATATATATGTATGTAGTATATTCTCATTCACTAAGCGTTAGCTTACCCTCTCGTTGTTTATATTTTTATAGATTGCACGGATGCGGTGGCTCGGGTAAGCGCGGGGACTAGTGGACTTGCGTAGTTGCTTTAGAAGACTTGCTTTTGGATTTGATTAGGATTGGGTAGCGTGTCCCCAATCCCATGCTCGGTCTATGTTTTTGTATAAACTAATGGGTTGAAATAGTCACTTATGGTATTTTGGGTCGATGTGGGCCCGGTGTCGTAAAACTCGGTTTTTATTGTGAAAAACTCTTAGTTTAAACTATTGTAATATATTGTGAAAGTGTTTTGGTTTAAAAGTATCGGGAAGCGGGTTTTCGCCCGCGTGAGTTCGAAAAACTGATCAGAATGTTTTAGTACATCTGGACGCCGTCCCAGATGTCTGGACGCCGTCCCAGTCTTAAGAGCTGGACGTCGTCCAAGCTTTTGGACGCCGTCCAGATCAACTGCTCCAGAAAAAAAAATTTGTGGCACGTTTTCGGATGGTTAACGGGTTGGGTCGTTACAAAATCATGTAGGATGCTCCTACAAAGAATTCACTGCCTGCAAACCTTTGAGATTTGATGGAACCGAAGGACCAATTGGATTGAAACGGTGGACCGAGAAGGGCGAATCGGTGTTTGCCATAAGTAAGTGTACTGAAGAGGACAAAGTTAAGTACGCTACGCATACCTTCACAGGTACTACGTTAACGTGGTGGAACACCTATCTTGAACAGGTAGGACAAAATGCTGCTTATGCACTACCATGGTCGGCATTCAAGTAATTGATGAACGAGCAGTACCGTCCTAGAAACGAAGTCAATAAGCTCAAGGTAGAGCTTAGAGAGTTACGAACACAAGGGTTCGACATTACCACATATGAACGACGATTCACAGAGTTGTGCCTATTGTGTCCGGGAACGTTCGAAGATGAAGAAGAGAAGATCGACGCGTTTATAAAAGGGTTACTAGTAAGGATTCAAGAAGATGTGAGTTCACACGAGCCCGCTTCCATACAAAAGGCAAGTTGAATGGCTCATAAACTCATAAATCAGATTGAGGGAAGAATTAAAGAGCAGGCGGCCGAAGAAGCTAACACGAAACAACTCAAGAGGAAGTGGGAGGAAAACGGTGACAAGAATCACCAGTACAACAACAATAACAATTACAGCCACAATCGCAACAACTATCCCAACAACCGCAACAACAATCGCAACAATAACCGCAATCCTAACAATAACTACAACAAATGTCCCAACAACAACAACAACAACTACAACAACCGTTTTAACAACAATAACAATCCCAACAACAACCTCAATAACAACAATGGCAACAAAAACCAAAATCAGTCATGTCATAGGTGTGAAGAAAATCACCCGGGGTTTTGCACGACATTTTGCAACAGGTGTAAAAGAAATGGTCATAGCGCGACAAAGTGTGAGTTTTACGGACCAAGGTTTTACAGAACTAAAGGAACAAATAGTGTCGAAACAAATAGTGTCAGAACAAATAGTGTCGGAGCAAGTAATACCAACGCTGTTTGTTATAAATGTGGAAAACCAGGCCACAGTATTAGAAATTGCCCGAAACAAGGGAATACTAATGGGCAGGGCCATGGAAGAGTTTTCAATATTAATGCAGCAGAAGCACAGGAAGACCCGGAGCTTGTTACGGGTACATTTCTTATTGACGATAAATCTGCTTATGTTTTATTTGATTCGGATGTGGATAGAAGCTATATGAGTAGAGATTTTTGTGCTAAATTAAGTTTTCCATTGACACCTTTGGATAGTAAATTTTTACTAGAATTAGCAAATGGTAAATTAATTTCAGCAGATAACATATGTCGGGATAGAGAAATTAAACTGGGTGATGAAACATTTAAGATTGATTTAATACCAGTCGATTTAGGGAGTTTTGATGTAATAATTGGCATGGACTTGTTGAAAAAGGTGAGAGCAGAGGTCGTTTGTTACAAAAATGCGATTCGCATTATGCGTGAAAAAGGAAAACCTTTAATGGTGAACGGAGAAAAGAACAACGTGAAATTAAATCTTATTAGTAGTTTGAAGGCGCAAAAACTAATAAGAAAAGGTTGTTACGCCATTCTAGCACACATCGAGGAAGTTAAACCTGAAGAAAAGAACATCAGTGATGTTCCCATCGCAAAAGAATTTCCCGATGTATTTCCAAAAGAATTACCGGGATTACCCCCACATCGATCCGTTGAATTTCAAATAGACCTTGTACCAGGAGCTGCACCAATAGCTCGTGCTCCATACAGACTCGCACCCAGTGAAATGAAAGAATTACAAAGTCAGTTACAGGAACTTTTAGAGCGTGGTTTCATTCGACCAAGTACATCACCATGGGGAGCTCCTATTTTGTTTGTCAAGAAAAAGGATGGTACATTTAGGTTGTGTATCGACTACCGAGAGTTGAACAAAATTACCATCAAGAACCGCTACCCACTACCAAGAATCAATGATTTATTTGATCAACTACAAGGCTCATCGGTTTATTCGAAGATTGATTTACGTTCTGGGTATCATCAAATGCGGGTGAAGGAGGATGATATTCCAAAGATTGCTTTTAGGACGCGTTACGGTCATTACGAGTTTATGGTTATGCCGTTTGGGTTGACTAATGCACCAAATGTGTTCATGGACCTCATGAACCGAGTATGTGGACCATACCTTGACAAGTTTGCCATTGTTTTCATCGATGACATACTTATTTACTCAAAGAATGACCAAGAGCACGAAGAACATTTGAGAAAAGTGCTAGAGTTGTTAAGGAAAGAAAAACTGTATGCTAAGTTTTCAAAGTGTGCATTTTGGTTGGAAGAAGTTCAATTCCTCGGTCATATAGTGAACAAAGAAGTTATTCAGGTAGATCCAGCAAAGATTGAAACCGTTGAAAAGTAGGAAACCCCGAAAAATCCGAAACATATACGCCAATTTTTAGGACTAGCTGGTTACTACCGAAGATTCATCCAAGATTTTTCCAAAATAGCAAAACCCTTGACTGCATTAACGCATAAAGGGAAGAAATTTGAATGGAAAGATGAACAAGAGAAAGCGTTTCAATTATTGAAGAAAAAGTTAACTACGCCACCTATATTGTCATTACCTGAAGGGAATGATGATTTTGTGATATATTGTAACGCCTAAAAGCAAGGTCTCGGTTGTGTATTAATGCAACGAACAAAAGTAATTGCTTATGCGTCTAGACAATTGAAGATTCATGAGCAGAATTACACGACGCATGATTTGGAATTAGGCGCGGTTGTTTTTACATTAAAAACTTGGAGGCACTACTTATATGGGGTCAAAAGTATTATATATACCGACCACAAAAGTCTTCAACACATATTTAATCAGAAACAAGTGAACATGAGGCAGCGCAGGTGGATTGAATTGTTGAATGATTAAGACTTTGAGATTCATTACCACCCGGAGAAGGCAAATGTGGTAGCCGACGCCTTGAGCAGAAAGGACAGAGAACCCATTCGAGTAAAAGCTATGAATATAATGATTCACACTAACCTTACTACTCAAATAAAGGAGGCGCAACAAGGAGTTTTAAAAGAGGGAAACTTAAAGGATGAAATACCCAAAGGATCGGAGAAACATCTTAATATTCGGGAAGACGGAACCTGGTATAGGGCTGAAAGAATTTGGGTACCAAAATTTAGAGATATGAGAGAAATGGTACTTAGAGAAGCTCATAAAACCAGGTACTCAATACATCCTGGAACGGGGAAGATGTACAAGGATCTCAAGAAACATTTTTGGTGGCCGGGTATGAAAGCCGATGTTGCTAAATATGTAGGAGAATGTTTGACGTGTTCTAAGGTCAAAGTTGAGCATCAGAAACCATCAGGTCTACTTCAACAACCTGAAATCCCGGAATGGAAATGGAAAAACATTACCATGGATTTCATCACAAAATTACCAAGGACTGCAAGTGATTTTGATACTATTTGGGTAATAGTTGATCGTCTCACCAAATCAGCATACTTCCTGCCAATAAGAGAAGATGACAAGATGGAGAAGTTAGCACGACTGTATTTGAAGGAAGTCGTCTCCAGACATGGATTACCAATCTCTATTATCTCTGATAGGGATGGCAGATTTATTTCAAGATTCTGGCAGACATTACAGCAAGCATTAGGAACTCGTCTAGACATGAGTACTGCCTATCATCCACAAACTGATGGGCAGAGTGAAAGGACGATGCAAACGCTTGAATACATGATACGAGCATGTGTTATTGATTTCGAAAACAGTTGGGATCAACACCTACCCTTAGCAGAATTTTCCTACAACAACAGCTACCATTCAAGCATTGAGATGGCGCCGTTTGAAGCACTTTATGGTAGAAAGTGCAGGTCTCCGATTTGTTGGAGTGAAGTGGGGGATAGACAGATTACAGGTCCAGAGATAATACAAGAAACTACCGAGAAGATCATCCAAATTCAGCAACGGTTGAAAACTGTCCAAAGTCGACAAAAGAGCTACGCTGACATTAAAAGAAAAGATATAGAATTTGAAATTGGAGAGATGGTCATGCTTAAAGTTGCACCTTGGAAAGGCGTTGTTCGATTTGGTAAATGAGGGAAATTAAATCCAAGGTATTTTGGACCATTCAAGATTATTGATCGTGTCGGACCAGTAGCTTACCGACTTGAGTTACCTCAACAACTCGCGGCTGTAAATAACACTTTTCACGTCTCGAATTTGAAGAAATGTTTTGCTAAAGAAGATATCACTATTCCGTTAGACGAAATCCAAATCAACGAAAAACTTCAATTCATCGAAGAACCCGTCGAAATAATGGATCGTGAGGTTAAAAGACTTAAGCAAAACAAGATACCAATTGTTAAGGTTCGATGGAATGCTCGTAGAGGACCCGAGTTCACCTGGGAATGAGAAGATCATATGAAGAAGAAATACCCGCACTTCTTTCCAGAAGATACGTCAACACCTCCAACTACTTAAAATTTCGGGACGAAATTTATTTAACGGGTAGGTACTGTAGTGACCCTAACTTTTCCATGTTTATATATATATTAAATGAAATTATTATTTACATGATTAAGTGTTTCCAACATGTTAAGCAATCAAACTTGTTAAGACTTGTTTAAATGAAATAAGTTGCATATAGACAATTGACCACCCAAGTTGATCGGTGATTCACGAGCGTTAAAAATTTGTAAAAACTATATGATGAAATATATATGGATATATATATATATATATATAGTTAACATGATATTATGATAAGTAAGTATCTCATTAGGGATTTTAACCATGAGTTATATACATAAAAATGAGACTATTGAATTAAGAAACTCGAAAACAATATATATAACGATTATCGTTATAACAACGTTTTACTAAATACATATCAATCATATTATGATATTGATACACTATGTTTAATCATGATAAATGACAAGTAAACATGTCATTAAGTGTATTAGCAATGAACTACATATGTAAAAATAAGACTACTAACTTAAAGATTTCGAAACGAGACATATATGTAACGATTATCGTTGTAACAACATTTAACTATATATATATCATACTATGATATATTAATATATCATAATATCATGATAATGTAATAATTTAACATCTCTTTAGATATAATAAACAATGGGTTAACAACAATTAACAAGATCGTTAACCTAAAGGTTTCAAAACAACACTTACATGTAACGACTAACGATGACTTAACGATTCAGTTAAAATGTATATACATGTAGTGTTTTAATATGTATTCAAACAATTTTGAAAGACTTCAAGACACTTATCAAAGTACTTCTACTTAACAAAAATGCTTACAATTACATCCTCATTCATTTTCATCAACAATTCTACTCGTATGCACTCGTATTTGTACTCGTACAATACACAGCTTCTAAATGTATTTACTATTGGTATATACACTCCAATGATCAGCTCTTAGCAGCCCATGTGAGTCACCTAACCATATGGGAACCATCATTTAACATCTAGCATGAAATATCTCACAAAATAACAAACTAATGGAGCCTATATGGTGACACCATATTCACGTGAATGAACACACACTTTCATTTTGCAACTTACATACATCAAACTACTCTCTCTCAAGTGTTCTTCCATTGTTCTAAGTGTTCTTCATCATCTTCATCAAAATCTAGCTCAATCTAGTTCATAAATCCATACATAAACCAAGTTATAAAACAACTACTCAAGAACACACCAACAACGTTTGCTAGCTTACTTCCAATCTTGCAAATCCACTTTGAGTGATCATCCAACCTCAAGAAATTTTTCTTATTTACAGTAAGATATCTTTCTAATACAAGGTAATACTCATATTCAAACTTTGATTCAATTTCTATAACTTTAACAATTTTATTTCGAGTGGAAATCTTACTTGAACTTGTTTTCGTGTCATGATTCTACTTCAAGAACTTTCAAGCCATCCAAGGATCCTTTGAAGCTAGATCTATTTTTCACATTTCCAGTAGGTTTATCCACAAAACCTGAGGTAGTAATGATGTTCATAACATCATTTGATTCATATATATAAAACTACCTTATTCGAAGGTTTAAACTTGTAATCACTAGAACATAGTTTAGTTAATTCTAAACTTGTTCGCAAATAAAAGTTAAACCTTCTAACTTGACTTTTAAAATCAAATAAACACATGTTCTATATCTATATGATATACTAACTTAATGATTTAAAACCTGAAAACACGAAAAATACCGTAAAACCGGATATACGCTGTCGTAGTAACACTGCGGGCTGTTTTGGGTTAGTTAATTAAAAACTATGATAAACTTTGATTTAAAAGTTGTTCTTCTGGAAAAATGATTTCTATTATGAACATGAAACTATATCCAAAAATCATGGTTAAACTCAAAGTGAAAGTATGTTTTCCAAAATGGTCATCTAGACGTCGTTCTTTCGACTGAAATGACTACCTTTACAAAAATGACTTGTAATCTGTATTTCCGACTATAAACTTATACTTTTTCTGTTTAGATTCATAAACTTAAGTTCAATATGAAACCATAGCAACTTGAATCACTCAAAACGGATTTAAAACGAAGAAGTTATGGGTAAAACAAGATTGGATAATTATACTTGTTGTAGCTACGTGAAAATTGGTAACAAATCTATATTAATCATATCCTAGCTAACTTATATTGTATAATACATATATTCTAATATATTATATAATCTTGGGATACCATAGACACGTATACAAATGTTTTGACATATCATATCGACCCATGTATATATATTATTTGGAATAACCATAGACACTCTATATTCAGTAATGTTTGAGTTAGCTATACAGGGTTGAGGTTGATTCCAAAAATATATATAATTTGAGTTGTGATCTAGCCTGAGACGTGTATACACTGGGTCGTGGATTGACCCAAGATAATATATATCGATTTATTTCTGTACATCTAACTGTGGACAACTAGTTGTAGGTTACTAACGAGGACAGCTGACTTAATAAACTCAAATCGTTAAAACGTAGTAAAAAATGTTGTTAATATATTTTGAACATACTTTGATATATATTTACATATTTGTTATAGGTTCGTGAATCGACCAGTGGCCAAGTCTTACTTCCTGACGAAGTAAAAATCTGTGAAAGTGAGTTATAGTCTCACTTTTAAAATCTAATATTTTGGGATGAGAATACATGCAGTTTTATAAATGTTTTACGAAATAGACACAAGTAAATGAAACTACATTATATGGGTGAATGATCGGATCCGAATATGCCCCTTTTTGCTTGGTAGCCTAAGAATTAGTAAATCGATCTACTAATTGACGCGAATCCTAAAGATAGATCTATTGGGCCTAACGAACCCCATCCAAAGTACCGGATGCTTTAGTACTTCGAATTCATTTTTATCATTTCCGAAGGATTTCCCGGAATGATAGGGGATATTCTTATATGCATCTTGTTAATGTCGGTTACCAGGTGTTCACCATATGAATGATTTTTATCTCTATGTATGGGATGTAGATTGAAATATGAAATCTTGTGGTCTATTATTACGATTTGATAAATATATAGGTTAAACCTATAACTCACCAACATTTTTTGTTGACGTTTAAAGCATGTTTATTCTCATGTGATTATTAAGAGCTTCCGTTGTTGCATGCTAAAATATGGACAAGATTCGGTGTCAGCATGATTGTATAATATTGTTTAAAACTGCATTTGAGATTTACTTTGTTGTAGCATATTAATATTGTAAACCAATATGTATTGGTAGTGTGTAAGTGTGATATTTTTAGATTATCATTTCTGGATAATCTAGGTGGTGTCTTTTTAACCTTGTCGATAAAATAAAGGTTATGGTTTGTTTTAAAAACGAATGCAGTCTTTGAAAAATGTCTCATATAGAGGTCAAAACCTCGCAATGAAATCAATTAATATGAAACGTTTATAATCAATATGAACGGGACATTTCAATGTGTTGATTATAAGGCTTTTAAATCGGTAATTACTGATGTTCATGCATATGCATAGTTTATACACACATTTGATTTACTTAAATGTAATAGATGTAATGATATGATTTTGTTTGGGTTATGTACTATTTTAAAACTATATTGGTAAAATGTTAACTTTTATATCAAAATTTGATGGTAATTTCATGTATTGTTTTTCACTATATATGATATATAATTTATAAATAAAATAAATTGTTATCAGGTTATTTGCTAAATTGGAATTTAACAAAGGAGGATTTGCTATGGCTAACAATGGGAATAAATATTATCTGCCAAGCTTGGTATTTCCATTGATACATTGTGTTGATGCATATCTGAATCATCTTCACATTTCAAAGTATTCTTTCTTTTTTATACATGTGTGATGATTAATTTGATTTTTATTGTTTTTTATAGTTACTGGCAAAAAAAATTATAAGAAACAACTTCACAAACATTGGAGATATTGATATCAAGGTGAAAAGATATACCGGAGGACCTAAAATCAAGCTTGGAATAAATTGGGATGGTCAAAGAATTCGCTTGACAAATGGTAGTGAAAAGTTACACCAATTGTTTGATTTGGGACCTAAAGACTATCTTCGATTAAATGAAACAATTTACCGTAAGTTTGAAGTGTTCCATTATGTATATAAAGATGACCTAATCGAGGGAAGTACAAAAAATAAGCCACCAATATCCTTTCTAAGTGTACTCTACAGTGAAAACCCTAAAAAACTGGTAATGTGTTTGTCATTAACACTGTTGGATAAAATAATTTATTTCACTTATTTTATTTCATTATCATTAGATTTTTGTGTTCTAATTTTTAGGTATTCCCTCATCAATGGGTGAAATATCATTATCCACAATGGAAAAATAAATCAGAGATCTCCATTAACGTTGGACGTGATTATAAACGTGAAGTGGGGTTGCGATGCACTGGTGACTATCTGTTTTTAACACAAGGTTTTTCTGACTTGTTAAAAGACCTTAAAGTGATGTGGTACGATGTGTTGTGCTTCACGTTGATGGATGAAAATAACTTAAAGTTCACTTTTTTGTGATAAAAATACATGTCAACTGACATTGGAAGGTGTAATCAGGCTTCGACATCGCAGCCAATTGAAATCATTGAGCTTTGGGACAGTTCTGACTGTAACAACATTGACTATGACATCGATAATGAGAATGAATCTAACTCACTTGATGATTCTGATAAGGATTGGTCTGGAGATGAGGATACAACTGAAGATGTTACTGAGGAGGAGACAACTGAAGATGTTACTGTGAAATTTATTATGCCATCCGGTCACGTATATGTATATGAATGATTTTTAAAGTTTAAACTCAACATGTTTCAATTATTAGCATTATACATTTAGTATTTACAATTTTGTTTATATTGAATTATCGTGTTATCACAATTTACATTATTCTTAATATAGCGTCTACCACCTGAATTGCTAGCTGTAAGGAAGTTGATTGCTGGAAGGCAAATAAATGTAACAACTCATGATGGAAACAGCTACACATGGGGTTTACGTACCGACGACAAAAGGGCTACCCAAAACTTATATGTTTCGCCTAGTTGGTACAATTTTGTGCGTTTCAATCGTTTAGAACCTAATGATGAAGCTGACTTGACATACAACACGCAGGAAGATAAGTTTGTTATGTCTGCTGTGACGGTTAATGGGTCGAATGTTTGAAAACAGCATACCACATCAACCTTTTGGTAATAGGTAGATTCAACAACTGGATATAGGGCGTATTAAGTGGTTCAACATGGATAGCATATGCTGCGTTTTGAAGTTTTTGTTGGATGTTTTCAGATATGACTTTAAGTTGGATGTTGGTCAGTGTTTTGTTTATGTTTTAGACAATGGGTATGTGTTATGTAAGATTAATGTTAGGGTACATTTTATGGTTATGGTTTTCCTAACTATCCTAAGTATGTTGATATTGGTTAAAAAACATGCTTGTTTAAATTAGTAGAATTAATGTATCCAGTTGTTGATGGTTTATGTTAGTATTTGTTATTGTCGAGTCATCATATTTGATTTCATTGATATTTATTTATATTATATGCTGGAAGTGTACTCACTACATGTATCAATATGGATGTTACATTCTACTTGTTGAAGTTACTCAATCATATTAAACATGTCAACAAAAAGAAAAGGTTTTTTTTTGTTTTTGTTTTTTTTTTTTTTGTACCACAAGTCCACAAGTGCATAAATTAAATACATAATGTTTATGAATGATACATGTTATAAAATAGAAACACCAGTTATCAATTTAAGTTAAGTGTACAATAATAATGAATTATGTGTTAAGAATCAGTTTGGTGTAAATTATATAACATATGTATGGATTTCATTATATATGAACTTCAAAATCAGATTAAACAAATAGCACAATCATAACGTTTAGATGTACTATACTTATATATGAACCGAACATTATATAAAACAAAAACAAACATAGGTCTTTCATTGATAAACAAAAGGTATTTAACATTACATCAACAAAAACAGAAAAAAAGGGAAAACACAACGGGTAACATTGTTTGTTAAGATAACAATAATGCCTATACCTAAGAACACGAGACGTTACCATAATGAGAGATCATGATGACCAAACATTTTGAATCACGTATTTATTTAAAACACTTAGCACCTTACATAAGCAAAACATTCAGAAACGTAGCAACTCAGATAACACATTAGAGAGGTTCCATCCTTGGAATTTTGATAGCTGCAATCCCATCGGTAGTACCAGCAGTTGGATTCTCATAATCTTCACTATCATTTGGTGAATCTGATTTGTGTTTGGAGAAACTCGGGCTAGGGGTCAGATTCTCGACTGATGAATGATTTCCTTCATGTGTAGGTATTACTGAAGCCTGCATAATAGAGATAAACACAAATGTATACACAAATTTCGTTAACTGAAGATGAATCTACAAAATATTAGTATGCGTGGTTTGTTAAAAAAAGAAACTTGATTTATTAAATAAAAAGGAAATAATGGAAGAATACCTTAATTGGTGTAACCTCTTTGTCAGCTTCAGCTGATGGTTCAGCAGGTGGTTCATTCAATTTAAGCATGCGATCAACATATTCAATAACACCCGGTGAGTTAGAAACATTGTACGCAATCATTGAAGTGTAAGTGCGACTCCTGGTCCAATCTGTGACACGTATCATCCAAACACAATACTTGTTGACAACCTCATACAGCTCAGTCGGAAGCTTCTTTTTAGCACCACACTTCAACACAAATATGAAAAGTTAATAATTGAGCTCCTAAAAGGTCTTCTTTTTATAAGTTAAACAAACTAATACTTATTATGCAATAGTGGGTAAAATTTACATTATATTTGTTGTGAATGTCATACCTTTAAAGCCAGCTGCAGTAACCATTCAGAACTCCTGTTCAACAGCTGCGAAAGTTCATGCTGGAATATAACACAAGGAACAATGCCAGTAGATGTGACGACCCGAAAATTTCTGACCAAATTTAAACTTAATCTTTATATGTTTTCGACACGATAGGCAAGGTCTGTAATGATGAAGTCTCAAAAATTTTGAACCGTGTTCATATATTCAATTACACTTCGACTGTTCTCAACGACTCATGAACAACTATTTGTAAATAGATATGTGTGTATATATATAAATAATAATTGGAAGTATAATTTGAAATATTGAATTTTGTTGTTAAGAAGTATGATATTATAATAATTATTATTTAAAACATATCTATATATATACATAAAAGTATATTAAATATAAATATTAAATGATTGTAATACTCGTTTGATGTTCCGATTGATATTAGAGAAGTTTAATTCGAACTTATATGATTTTAAAATAAACGATGATCCGAAAATGAGTTTTATAAATTTTAGGCTTATTAATAATATATTTAGAAGTTGTTTGTCAAATTTTAAAACTTTTTATATTTTACTTGGGAGATGGGAGTGAATAATTAATGTAAATTTTATTTAATAATTTATGATTTAATTTTATACCATAATGACCAAAATAAATAAATATAGTTAATCCAAAAATACGGAATTTTTCTGAGCACTTTTATCCGCCACCGATTTCGCACGATACACAGTCCGTGAAAACTGTCGGTAGAAAATAACAAAATCTTCGACTGCTTTAACTGTATGGTCTTGGTTTCATTTCCATTCACAGATTGGAAGTATTATTATGTTATTATTATTAATTATAATTATTAATTATTAATTATTAATATAAAGTAAATTATATATATATATATATATATATATATATATATATATATATATATATATATATATATATATATACCTACCTACATATACAGAAGTGAGGGATGGATATAAACACATTATCACATCTCTCATTCCATAGCCACCTTAGTCACCACCATCACAACCATCGGCATTCCCACCACCATCCTCTCCGGCCACCATCACCATTATAACACTACCACCATCATCACCTCTATAACGACCAGTCCTAATCCATCTAGACGAATACATTACATTTGGTTATATCGCGAGGTACTTGACATCTATATGATACATTTTACAAACATTGCATTCGTTTTTTAAAAGACAAACTTTCATTACAATAAAAGTTGACGGCATGCATACCATTTCATAATACATCCAAACTATGAATGACTTATTATCAATCTTGATGAACTCAACGACTCGAATGTAACGTCTTTTGAAATATGTCATGAATGACTCCAAGTAATATCTCTAAAATGAGCAAATGCACAGCGGAAGATTTCTTTCAAACCTGAGAATAAACATGCTTTCAAGTGTCAACCAAAAGGTTGGTGAGTTCATTAGTTTATCATAAACATTCATTTTCATCATTTTAATAGACCACAAGATTTCAGATATTTAATTGTACACGTAACCCGAGTACAAAAATAATACGCATAACCTGCGAATTAAAAATCATTCATATGGTGAACGCTTGATAACCGACTTAACTTTAATGCATAGAATATCCCCAAAACAGAACCTCTCATCTGTATAATAATAATAATCTCAAAGTACTAAAGCATCCGTACCCCGGATGGGACTTGTCGAGGTCCATAGATCTATCTTTAGGATTCGCGTCAATTAGAGGCCATACCCGTTTCCTAATTATTAGGTTACCAAGCTAAAAAGGGGTGATATTCAATATTCATAATGCAGCCATAGAATGTAGTTTTTGATCACTTGTGTCTATTTCGTAAAACATTAATAAATTCAACGCATGTATTCTCAGTCCCAAAAATATATATAAAAAGGGAGTAATGAAACTCACGATCCAATATTTTGTAGTAAAAATATTCATACGACGAAACTGAACAATGCAGGGTTGGCCTCGGATTCACGAACCTATATCAATTATATATATTAAAACATATAATGAACATATAATGGTATTCAATTCAGTTTATATATATTAATTATATAATATATTACTTATTTAAAATAGTAATGTATTTATTATTTCAGATGTTATATATATATATATATATATATATATATATATATATATATATATATATATATATATATATATATATATATATATATATATATATATATATATATATATATATATATATATATATATATATATGTTATTTTTATATTAAAGTAGTAAATTAGATATACTTATGATATACGTAATAACTATATTTTTATATAAATATCTTTTATTTGCTAAAATAATAATTATGATAATACTAAAATAATGATAGTAATACTAATAATACATATTCTAGTAATAATAATAATGATAATAATTATAATTTTAGTAATAATAACAATAATAATAATAATAATAATTTTGGTAATGAAATCTACCTTCCAAAGTCTTTCTAAAAAAAATATGTCCCGAATAGGGTTCGAACCCGAGACCTCTCATTCACTCATCAACGCCCTTAACCATTCCTCCATTTCAGTTTTTCTGATTTATAATACAAACCCAAATACTTATCTATTATATGTTTCAACCCACTTCATCTTCTTCACCAAAATCTAAACAATCAAACAACTTCATTCTTAATAGTCAATCATCAAAATGGTTTTAGGACTTTTATACAAACATGAAACAAAAAATAGAAGTGTTCTTGTAATTAAGAAAATTGAAAAAAAAAATGAAAAAGAACCTACTGCTGAAGCTGGTAGCTTCTTAAAAAAAAATTAATGTTTTCTATTTTGAGTTCGTTTTGGACAATCTTTACAACATGAAATATGTTTCAAATCATTCCTAAAAACTATTGGAATCGTCAATTGAACTTAAAACATCAAAACAAGCTCTAATTTCTAGATGAACAAATTAGTTGATTTTTGACAAAATAACTTTGACTCGCAAATTTGAATTCGTTATTAAGAATTGGAACTTGAGATTTTACAGAAAGTTTAAGTAAATGATTCCTAACAACTCTGCATTATTAGTTTTTGAAATTTTTTTCGAATTCAAGTTTGTGTATCTCACTGTCAAGAACAAATGAGCTCAAAATTTGGTTTTGAGATTAAGAATGTTATAGGTTATGATTACAACATGAATTGTGTTACAAATCATTCCTATAATCTTTATGGATCATCAAATTAACTGAAAACATCAAAACAATTTCGAATTTGATTCAAGAACACTCAGTTGACTTTTAAAATCAAAACTTTAACTCTCAAATTAGAAATTAATAGAAAGAATTGAGGATTGAAAACTTACAGATAGTTTAGTTAGATGAATTCTAACACTTCTGCACTTAAGGATTTTGAAATTTGACACTAAATTAAAATTTGGCTAAAAAGATGAAGAACAGAGATACGAGCTTATTTTCTGAGATTTTTGGTTTGATTCTTTCTCAAATGCAGATGTGTACATATATAGGGAGTTGTTTTAGTGGGAAGAAGAAAAGAACCAAAAGCAAACATTAGCACAGTGTTATAATTTAATTCTCGTGAAGTTAATTTGGGAGTATGCTATCGACAGTTTTCACAGACTGTGTATCGTGCTAAATCAGTGGCAGATAAAAGTGTTCAGAAAAATTCCATATTTTTAAATTAACTATATTTATTTATTTTGGTCATTATGGTATAAAATTCGATCATTAACTATTAAATAAAAAATTACATCAACTGTCACTCTCGATTCTGGGTAAAATATAAAAAGTGTTAAAATTTAATAACTAGATCCTAAATACATTTTTAGTAAGCCAAAAATTTATAGAACTCATTTTCGGATCACCGTTTATTTTAAAATTATATATGTTTGAATTTAACTTGCTTAATATCAATCGGAACATCAAACGAGTATTACAATCATTTAATATTTATTTTTAATATACCTTATTTATATATATAGATATGTTTTAAATAATAATTATTTTAATATCCTATTTTTACTTTATTAATTTTTAATAACAACAATATATAATACTTCAAATTATATATTGAATTATTATTTATATATACATACACACATATCTATTTACAATTAGTTGTTCGTGAATCGTCAGAAATGGTCGAAGTCAATTGAATGTACGGAAATAGTTCAAAAATTTTTGAGACGCAACATAACGGACTTTGCTTATCGTGTCGAAATCATATAAAGATTAAGTTTAAATTTGGTCGGAAATTTCTGGGTCGTCACAACCTCTGATTCAACCGTCACTTAACACACCCATTCGAAAACACTTATTTCTCGAGCACACACATAATATGTATTGCAGCCACTACTATCATGTTCCTGTTTCTTTTTTTCTTTCGATTCAATCGACACTAAACCAACCCCAACTGCTACTGTTGTAATTCGTGTTTTTGCTTCTTTTTCTGTCGAGAGAACACCATCAAACACCCCATCAAACATCACATAAACTCACTATTTTGTTTATTGTTTCTTACGTAAACTAACCCGCCACCTTCTTCTCCATTCGCAACCATCACCTCCTAAACCACCACGAACATTTAATCATGGTGGACTGCTTCTGTTGTAGCTAACAGGTGCTGCAACCATCGAATCGCCACCACCAAGACACCATTGTTACTCATTGTTTTCTTTTTTTTGTTTTGTTCGTAAACCACCCAAAACCGCCACATTAAAACTGTTATTACTGCTGCAGCTGCTTCCTGTTTTTCTATCGACAAGAAACCCACAACGAAGATGGTGAATAGTTGATGTTATATATGAACTTGTTTATGTTTCTGTTAAAATGAAGATGATGATAAACGGAGAAGACGATGAACAGTGGTGATGTTATGAAGATAAATGGCGACTGTGATGATTATGATAGCGAGTTAATGTATGATGAAGGACGATGTTGATGATTACGGTTATGACGCTGATGATGGTGATGTGGTGATTTGATGATGATGATAAAAATGAAGTATGATGATGATGAGAATAAAGATGATGATGCACATGATTGATGATGATGGCGACGAATTCATAATACGCGAATATGGAGTACGGTTTCCTGTTTCCCACATTTTTTTTTGACGTTTGAAAGTTACTAGAAAATATATCCCATGTTACTTTTGGATCAGATTTTTTTTTTGGCCAGGGAATGATTAATTGTTGGGCCGAGATCAAAATTAAACACTTGGGCCATTCTTGTTTAAATGAGTTTATGGACTTTATGTTGGGCCGAAAGAAACTAGTTAAGTATATATGGTATACAGATTACATCAGAAAAACAAGATAGTGTGAATGGTTAAAGGTGTTAGTGGGATAGCGGGAGGTCGCGAGTTCGAGTCTGGCATGAGGCATTATTTTTGTTTTAGGCCTTTACTTTGAGGTAGTATTAGTATTAGTATTAGTAATAGTATTAGTAATAGTATTAGTAATAGTATTAGTATTAGTATTAGTATTAATATTAGTATTAGTAATAGTAATAGTATTAGTATTAGTATTAGTATTAGAATTAGTATTAGTAATTAGTATTAGTAATAGTATTAGTATTAGTATTAGTATTAGTATTAGTATCATTATTATAACCGTGATATATAAGTTGTCTTTTCGCCTTCGTTACCGGGAAAACCGTTTATATTCCACCGCATTATTAGTAAACTTATCAACAACTTTATTGATCTTGACTTTCCGAAAAATCATTATTTTTATCAAAACCCCATCATATACTCATCCGCATCTGGTAACGAGAATTGCCATATCAATTACTGAGAATTAGCAAACAGTATTTTGAATCTCGCAGCATTTCGACGTCAACAATTATATGTATACATATAACATATATCTCCTAGAATTACGATCTCCAATTCTGAAATTTTGAAAAGTACCCAGCCTACGAATCAATACATTGAACTTTGAAAAAGCTGAATGAAGCAGCAGAAACTGTAGACAACCAAAACAGTCAAAAGTTTGATTATAAAGAAGGATACGTTGGAAAAGCTCAATGGAAAATTTGTACTGAAAAACGGATTGAGCAACCCATGAAGGAGGCTGTGGACAAATCACAAAGACTAAACCTGCCTTCAAAGAATCCAAACAATTCAGTGTCTGCTGAAGTCTTTAGCGAATACCTTGTTCCTTACTCTAAACCCTTGCGGACAATATTCTTCATCATTCCCTGATCTTAAATATTCTAAGATATCATCGTATCTTTCATTATAATATTTTTGATATTTCTGAAGATATTTTCATAACTATTCTTATCTGAAATCATTTATCTCTTCGCGATATCAGTGTTACATCAGAAAGGAAACTGTTCTAGTTTCTAAATTCTGAAAATTTTGAATTTAAAATATGAATGATATTGAAGTAGTGTTGGGAACTGATGTATGAGTTAGTATAATATAATGACACTTGATCAACATGATTATATTACAGTAAGTCATGCTGAGTTTCTATTGGAACGTGATGATTCACAGATCATAACATCATCATGTGCCATGTTACATGCCTCTTACATTCTATCTAACTTATAAACATATCAAGAACATATTTCTTGATAGTTCTATCTTTTCCCGTAACTTCTGGTAATTTAACCAATGAGTTTATGGACTTTATGTTGGGCGAAAGAAACTAGTTCAGTATATATGGTATACGGATTACATCAGAAAAACAAGATAGTGTGAATGGTTAAAGGTGTTAGTGGGATAGCGGGAGGTCGCGAGTTCGAGTCTGGCATGGGGCATTATTTTTGTTTTAGGCCTCCTTTATTATGATTATAACCAATATTGTTATGATTATTATCATTATTATTATAAACATCATTATTTCTAAAATTATCATTATCAGCATTATTATGAAAAGTATCATGTTAGTAAAAATATTATTTTTATTAAAAATTATTATTATCAATATTATTAAAAAATAACTTTTTTAGTAAAATTATCATTTTTATTACTATTAGGATTATCATTATTATCACTATTATTATCAGTATTATTTTTAGAGATATTATTATTATTTTTATCACTATTATTATTATTATTTCTATAATTAATATTGTTATCAGTATTATTATTGTTAATATTATCATTATAATTGAATACAACCTTTGTTACTATTATTGATATAAAAATATACTTATAGTAATATTACATATAAGTATGTACTAATCATATTAACATTTTTAGCAAATTAGGTATTATTAATATATACATATATATTGATATAACTATAAAAATATTAATCATTTTAAGTATATATACAAATTAAATATATATAATACATAATCTAAGATATAATTTATAAATCTATTAGATTACAATTATATGTGTTAATATATATATAAATGATATAGGTTCGTGAATCCGAGACCAACCTTGCACTTGTTCAAGTGCCGTCATATGCATTATTGCTACGAAATACAGTTTTGTGAGTTTCATTTGCTTCCTTTATAAATGCTTTTGCAATATATATTTTTGGGACTGAGAATACATGCGCTTTTATAAATATTTGACGAAATAGACACAAGAAATCGAAACTACATTATATGGTTGGATTATCTAAATCGAATATCGCCCTTCAAGTCTGGTAACCTAAGAATTTAGAGAAATGGCCCATAGTTGACGCGAATCCTAAAGATAGATCTATGGACCTTGACAAGTCTCATTCGGGGTACGAATGCTTTAGTACTTCGAGATTATTATTATTATAAAGATGATATGTTTGTGGGGATATTCTATGCATTAAAGTTAACGTCGGTTACCAGGTGTTCAATCCATATGAATGATTTTTATCTCTATGCAGTTTGCGAAATGCCTGATATGAGATGTATATTTATGAGAAATGAAAATGAAAATCTTGTGGTCTATTAAAATGATTGAAATGAATGATTATGATAAACTAATGAACTCACCAACCTTTTGGTTGACACTTGAAAGCATGTTTATTCTCAGGTATGAAAGAAATCTTCCGCTGTGCATTTGCTCATCTTAGAGATATTAGTTGGAGTCATTCATGACATATTTCAAAAGACGTTGCATTCGAGTCATTGAGTTCATCAAGAATATTATCAAGTCATTTATAGTTTAGATATATTATGAAATGGTATGCATGCCTGTCAACTTTCGATGAAATGAAAGTTTGTCTTTTAAAAACGAATGCAATGTTTATAAAATGTATCACATAGAGGTCAAGTACCTCACTATAACAACCCAACCCGTATTAAAACCGGCCCATAAAAATTTTTCCTTTTAATACGCGTTAAATAATACTTTAGGTCCCAATTGTTTTTCCATAAACATCTTTAATTACAATAGAAGGTCTAATAACTTTAAAACATTTAATACATTAGTTAATTGTCCAAACGGACATACACGACCCGACTAGTTTAGTTTCCAACAAAACCGAGCATGGTGATTTGGGACTACGCTACCCAAATCCTAATCGAATACAAAAGCAAGATCTTCTAAGCAACCTAGCCAATATCTCTAATCCCCAAGCTTACCCGAGCCGCCAAGCATGCGAACCTATAAAAATATCAACAACGAGAGGGTAAGCTAACGCTTAGTGAATGATAATATACTACATACATATATATGTATAAAATGGACATGCCGCACAATTATCAAATACCGCATACCGAAGCATCCATGTATAAGGCAACTACACTAAGCATACCGTACGATCTCTAAGCAACAAGCTAAAGATATCAACAAGGTATAAGTTCACCAACGACAATGTGAACAACGCCAATAAGCTACACCCAGAGGGTTAGCTACAACAACATTAGATTAATATATATAACAATATAAAACGAATAAGGTTAACCCCTTAACCCATTACCGAATACCAAACGCCACAATGAAGATTGGCTGAACTACACGAGCCTTAGTAATCCGAAACCACACGAGATTACTATCTTCGCAACATCGAGGTTGGCCGAAATACACGAGCCTTAGTAATCCGAAACCACACGAGATTACTACCTCAATAAGATGACCGAACTACACGAGTCACCATGAATCCGAACTACACGCAATTCATTTTAGATAAGATGACCGAACTACACGCGTCATCATGAATCCGAACTACACGCGATTCACTTCTCCAACTCAACCAACGGTCACGGGATTATAAAATCCACCCCATCAGGGTTATCCACATCACGACAATATCAACCCTTCGCCATTGGGGTTATAACATCCACATCACAACCACGTGTGATAACGTACACACATAACGTGTACCTCGCCAAAGGTGGTCAACCAAAACGCACAACCGTGCCCATTGGACTCATACAAAAGTCCATCAAATCCACCTATATGTAAAGTGAGCTCTATAGCCGAGAATCACTTCACCCGACCCGCACCCATCCTACACATACATATGCATATAGGATATTAACACTCACCTTGTCGCCTTGATGAATGCTTCCAAGTAATCTGTAATTCGTCAATAGAAAGTACCTAATCCATTATCACAAATTCAACAACACACTTAGATTGGATTTACTAACCAACCCAATTTGACACTTAGTGCAAATTCGACCCAAATGCACCTCCAAGTACAAACCTCGCCCAAACTAACCAATAATCACTAACACAAGTGATAATGGTCCTAATATGCCAATTAAACCCGAACACAAGTGTTAAACACTTATCCTTCTCGAAATCGCCCATAAACCCTAATTTTGACCCATAAGGTCAAAATCTCATCATTTACAAGTTTTGACACCAAAACATGTTTAACTCGATTTTATACTTCAACTTAATCCATTTTAAGTTTACAAACCTTATTAAATCAACAATCGGGTCATAATCCTCAACAAACCCTAAGTTTGACTCTAGTCAAAATTAGTCAACCACGAAAACCCTAAAAGTCTCCAAAACACCAATAATCACTAATGCTAGTGATTATACACCATTTACAAGTCTTAAACATGGTTAAATCATTAACTAACCCAAAACCCACCTTTAACAACAATAAACCCGAATATTGGTGTTAATCTCCAATTAACAACTAAATGGGTTTCACCTATGAATCATACAATCAAAAGCCCCAAATTTGAATGATGAACACGAAAATGAAATTCAGAGTTAGTGCTTACCACTAGTATCACCGTGTAGCTAAGAACGTGGAGAACACACTTGTCAACTACGCCAAAGATCAACTCCCAATCCTACCTTTCCAAAAATCCTTTTGAAATCAAATGGGTGTTTGAGTTGAGACGAAAAATGAAAAGAAAAGGGAAATTAAAATGAGAAATGAAATGAATGGATGAGGTTAAATCCTCAAATCTGGCTCAAACGCGAAAAGACCAAATTGCCCTTGAACTTCATTTGAAATTACAAGAATCTGGTGCCAGTTCGTGTAGTATGCCGCGCCGCGGCATTAATGGTCGCGCCGCGACCTTTGCTTGAGTCTGGTGCCTTCTTTACCACACTTTCTGATCTGAATTCTAGTTGATTGCCACGCCGCGGCCTCATTTGTCATGCCGCGACACATGGCGTGATCTGAGTAATTTTCTTGCATACAAGACCTCAACACCCGAACATGTTCCGAACCCTTCATACGCCTATCGTACATACACAATACACCTATAAGTCATGTACGGGGAAAACGGGGTGTTACAACTCTCCCTCACTTAGATTTGATCACGTCCTCGTGATCCTAGTCACGAACCCAAATGGACCCACACTCAATGGTCGTCGAACATGCATTTCGAACATGCATCCCGAGACGTACAATACATGCAACAACCGAAGTCTACAACGATCCCTTTGACAATTCTTCTCAAAGAGTTACCTTTAACAGCTAAATCGTCACCCGTGATTTATCAAATTCCATAATTCCAAGCACTAGCACTAACTCAATCCCTCACATCGGGAAAACTCAACCAATCTCATATCGAGATATCAATTCCTTAGCATACCCTTACCGAGTACGACGCTAAAAACAACCAAGTCTCAACCTAAGGTCAACAACCCGAAACGATGAAGACCGAACCAAACGAATCCTGACGGATACCACCAATCACTAAACATATCTTATAGTGCGCAATACGACCAATACGCAACTATCGTAACATCATAATCCAACGGCTAAAACCGATAGCGCCCAAAACGACTATGGGAACGCAAATCTCAAGGTGTACAAAATCAACTATCGTCACACCCGTAACATCATGTGAGTGAAACACGGCTATCGCCTCACTAATCATACAACATGGTCCTCACGACCCCACCATCGGCGTATAAACAACCGATAGTTCCCACAACATGGTCCTTACGACCCCACCATTGGTGTATAAAACAACCAATAGATCAAACATCACGAAGGCTGGCCGAAAACACACGCGCCTTAGTGAATCCGAACTACACGCGACTCACTACCTTCACCACAACAACAATCGGGATTGGCCGAACTACACGCGCCTTAGTGAATCCGAACTACACGAGAGTCACTATCCCGGAGGAATGTCCGAACTACACGAGTCATTTATGAATCCGAACTACACGAGACTCACTCCTCAATACAATGACCGAAACCACACGAGTCATTTGTGAATCCGAACTACACGCGACTCACTTCCATAATAAGATGACCGAACTACACGCGTCATCGTGAATCCGCAAACATACGCGATCCACAATCTCAACACAGGAATGGTACTCGCATTTCCCACCGGTACTCGCATTTCACGATAATGTTATACCATGCGGATATAACACTACTCCCATCACACATGCTCTTTTGTCCTCCATCACGGATCACGCATTGCTACACCATAGTGCATCCTAACGGAATACACTAACCATCAACACATGCTCTTTTGGCCTCGATCAACGAGTAGTGTAACATCACGCACTGCTACACCATAGTGAATCCTAACGGATACCACTAACCATCACCATATGTATGCGTACACAACGCCAACACAATCGAGCAAGAACTACCTATATCGCACATAGGCACAAAATAACAATTCTCCATAAGAGAACCTGGCACGCACATCCCTTAACCGAGGGATTTCACCCTGCTAGCCAAACACGTCCTTTATCTCTCAACGAGATTTTCCACATTACCACCTCAGTGGTAATTTAAATCCAAACCATAAGTAAAATTTATCCGAAATTATAATCTACCACAAATCGACCAAAACCAGGTCTCGAAAACATTTTCCGGATCTACCAAACGCATCATCCGAAATCTCACACTAAAACTTCCTCGTGCGGGAGTGTAACTCCCCCACTTGGAACTACGTCCCATATCCACAACTCGTACAATCGTACAACGCTACCAAAGGTAGACTTTACAAACGATTGGGCTCACACGACCCATCACCATATCTTGCTCCAGCCTTGAGCACACGAAGGATTTCAATCAATCCTTAAACACTTCGAACAAAAAGTGTACCACGATTACACAAACAACACCCTCGCAATCATCCAATTGCTCTAGTTTGTCATTTTCCACCTAGTCACTCATGTACCTAAGGGTTTCACTCCGGTACCCTAAGTACAATGTAACCACAACACAATCGGAGTTGAACTCCACGCTAGTAGGTATAAAAGAGACACCTAATGTCACGTCTTATATACTCCATTACCAACATACATCGAGATTCAAAACACTCGATCTCAAGGTTTTCCAACCACCCGACAAACCTCATAGTTCATCAACTTCCACACTATAGCGAACATACGCTTAACAATCGAACACCAAAACCCATTTCCATGGCTTGGTAGAAACATTTCCAAATACTAAGGAATGCTTGGTTGCACCAAGTCTTACGCCCTTCAGCCATTAATCACAACATCACCATAGGGTACTTCCATTAGGAACGCCACCCATAACAACAATATGCACAACACAAGGCATTTTACAAACTCAAATTCAACGGCACTTAATAAATAATCAAAGAACATATTTATTAAAACGAAACGTACCTTAACGTCTCCTTGCCGCACCCGTCCCCGCTAACTTGGGACATTCCGACTTACGATGTCCTTCTTCTTGGTAGTTTGATGTTATGCGAGGGGTATATGAAATAGCATTAATTTTTAATATGAAATACGATACAAGTTTACACAAGTTATTTATTTATTTACAGATGGGATATACCTAAACCTTGCTACAACACTTATAGGCAGTGTACCTAATCGTAGAGTAGTATAGTTTTTAGTAAGTCTGGTTCGTTCCACAGGAAGACGGTTACACTATATTTTTATATAATTACATTTGTACAAAAATATATAAATATATATATATATATATATATATATATATATATATATATATATATATATATATATATATAATAATATATAAAAGGGGGTTTTACCGTTTAATGACTGGTTTGTCGATTTTAAAACTTTAGTCGCAGTTAAAACCTAATGTAAAATATTAAAAATAAATACAACTTAATTTTAAAAGTAAAGTAAATAACGATAATGAAATTGCGATAAATAAAAGTGCGATAAAATAAAAGTGCGATAATTAAAAAGTACGATAATATACGATGACAATAAATAAAAGTGCGATAATTAAAAGTGCAATTAAATATGAAAATAAAGGAATTATGCTTATTTAAACTTCCGTAATCATGATGTTTGACGTGTTGATTTTTAGTTTATTCCCATGGGTTAATTGTTCTTTGTGTAACATCCCGCCTTTTTCCGTTATACTATTTTAAACTCCGTTATATGTTTATAACATCTCTCGTTAATACACGTTTTAAATTATCTCGTTTAGGTAATTCACGCACCCGTTTCCAAAGTTGAGGGACTAAGTTTGACAAAGGAGCAAAGAGGTGACTAGGTCAAAGAGTCAACACTCTTCCTCCTCCATTCATTATTTCTTTTCTTTTCCATTTTTCTCTAATACTTTCACAAATTCTCTCAAACACCATTTCAAAGATTCATCATCTAATCAAAATCTAGCAAGCTTCAATCTAAACTAATTACATATTTGGAATCCTTGCAACTTCCTCTTTGATTCCATACCGATTACATCTCGTTTGGGTAACTTTCTAAAATCACTAGATTTTGTGTTTTTGATGTTTTTAACTTATAAAGTTGTTAATTAGTGTCTATGGCTCAAGTCTAACATGATTTATTGATTTATATGCTCGATTTCATTATTTGAAGTAACTAGCTTGAATATGAACTTTGGTGTGTTTGATTTGGTAATTTGGTAGCTTAAATGTTGTTTTTATGGTAAAGTGCAAGTATTAAATGTGTTACTAGTAACACTAGCTTCAATTTGATGTGTAGGTTGTTTTAGAAAACTTCATAAACTTGATTATTGGTTTTGGTGGATTTGGGTTAGGGTTTGATGAACTTGAAATGAACTTTTGATGCTTTGAATGACATGAAATGTTAATTGTAAGTGTTAGGTTGTATTGTATGCTTGATCACCTTCGAAACGGCATATCATTCATATAAATTGGTTGCCGAATCATCGAATTTCATTTATGAACTTGAATGCATTTAATGAGGAGCTTTGAATGTGATTTTGGTTGTTGTAAATGTAAAACTGATTGATGAAATGTGTTTAGTTGTTTTCCTTGTCAAAATACCTTTCCGATGATATAAGATACATGCTTTGGTTGTTTGCGGGTCATAAATGGTGATTGTTTGAAGTTAGGTTCGTGCACAAAACTTAAAAACTGCCAGTTTTCTCTGCACAGGTAATGGCGCGGCGCGCCATATACCCGCGCGGCGCGCCAAAGTAGGCTGTCTAACTTTGTCCATTTTTGGAAAATGTTTGCTATGCTACGCACCTCCGATTCACATGTAACTTGTTCTAACATGCTCATATATGATTAAAAACCTCAGAAAAATAGTTCGGGACCCGACCCGAACGTGTTGACTTTTTCATTGACTTTGACCGACCAAAGTTTGACTTTTTGTCAAACTTAACCAAATGATTATGCAACATTCCTAACTTTTTTCTATACTTGTATCTTGCATGAAACTTGACAAATTGATTCACATGCTACGTAATCGAGTCGTAACGAGCCATAGGACTAATTGAACATCTTTGACCTTTTGTGTTACCGTTATTGATACGACCTATTTGTTTAGGTCAAGGCTAGCATTGTTCTTTGCACATG
Organism: Rutidosis leptorrhynchoides; assembly: GCF_046630445.1. Taxonomy (NCBI): domain Eukaryota; kingdom Viridiplantae; phylum Streptophyta; class Magnoliopsida; order Asterales; family Asteraceae; genus Rutidosis; species Rutidosis leptorrhynchoides. The sequence continues at coordinate 256,350,976 of NC_092338.1, read as the reverse complement.
TTACTTGTCGAAGTACTTATTTACTCTTCCGCTCAAGGTTAGATCATAGTCCCACTTTTACTCTTTTGCACTTACATTTGGGATGAGAAAACATAAACGTTTCTTTTTATTAAGTGAACACAAGTACAGGAAAACAAACATTCAACATACGAGTTTGAACAAAAATCCTCAATTCGATTATCATTAGTTACACTTGCCGGGTGTAAGCGAGAACTTATGTTATATGGCCATATGGGTTTGACAAACCCTCATTCAAACGGTTCGCTACCGTTTACGAATGAAATGTATTTTCGAGAAACAGTGTATGTTCTAACACTATTGTGATGGGGTTCTATGGAAGGAATGTTAAGCATTGATAATTGGGTGCTCATGAAACAAACTTTTGGAATGTATTACTATTATATCATTGTTGCAAATCTTGCGGTTCACTTGTACTTACTTACCCAAACCTATGATTTCACCGACGTTTTCGTTGACAGATTTCTATATTTTTCTCAGGTCCTTGAAAGCTACTTGATACATGCTTCCGCACTCTTTTTGATACTTGCTTGGATGTCGAGTATACATGCATAGTTGGAGCGTCTTTTGACTACTTTAAATTGTGTCGCATAGGTTTCATTCGTACGTTAAACATTGTAATGTAACTAGTCTTTGAACTACATTTGTAAACTTGAAACATCCTTTTGCTTATGAAATAGATGCGACATATTTTGGTCAAACGTCATGATAAAGACTTATGACCACGCAACGGGACCGAAGTAGTCGGCACCGTCAAACATGATTTGGTCGGGTCGCTACAGATGGTATCAGAGCGTTGGTTGTAGGAATTTAGAGTTCACTGGTGTCAACCCCGAGTCATAGGGTACATTAGTGAGTCTAGACTACAACCGGCATATAGACTTGAAGTAGGAATTACTTGACTACTTGTGCATTATACTCGAACGTTTCTACTCACATCTACTTTTATTTCATCTTAATCTTACGTTGTTTAATTTGATTGACGCGCCACCTTGACTTAGTGAAATGATGTCGAATGCACATATGAATCAGGGTAATATAATTTTCGGGATTATATTACGGTGACTCATATGAACGTTCCGATATTGTGGCATAAAGAATTTAAGGTGAGTCAAGGAAAAAAATTTCTCTCTATCCTTATTCCATAGCATGATTAGTATTATTGAAAATACTAATCAACGGTATTCTTGTGTTTTGAAGGAACAATGCCTCCTCGTCGTGTGCCACGCCATGAGACTCCCAAACAAGCTCTACAACGAATGATAGCCACCGCCGTGGAAGCGGCCATGGCCGATCACTCCTCCAACAATAACAACAACCACAACAACAACAATAATGGAGCCGGTAACTCAAACGAAGGGTGCTCCTACAAATCCTACATGGGGTGCAAACCTCACACTTTTGATGGAACCGGGGGACCGGTCGTGCTCACCCGATGGTTTGAGCAAACGGAAGCCGTCTTTAGCATAAGCAGTTGTCGGGACCAAGACAAGGTTAAATACTCCACTCACACCTTCACCAGTGTTGCTCTTACATGGTGGAATACTTATGTACAATCGGTGGGTACCGATGAAGCTCACGCCCTCTCTTGGGCCGACTTGAGGGAAAAGATGATTGTCGAATATTTCCCTTGTGAAGAAACCCGAAGGCTCAAACAATAGCTAAGAACTTTAAAGGCGATCGGAAATGATCTCACGGCTTATAATCAACGATTTTCCGAACTAGCCTTGATGTGCCCAAATCTTGTGAACCCCGAAGCTTTAAGGGTTGAACTTTACATGGATGGTCTTCCAAAGAGTATCAAACACGGAGTAATGTCATCCAAACCCACTAATCATCAAGAAGCTTTGAACATAGCCCGCAAATTGATAGAAACGGTTGACGAAATCGTAGTTCCGGCACCTAAGGCCGAGGATAAATCGGGCGGCAACAAAAGAAAGTGGGAACCCTCCCAATCAAGCAACAACAACTTTGCTAAGAAGCCTTACACCTTCGACGGCAAGAAGGGTTATGCCGGGAACCTACCTCTTTGCAACAAATGCAACAAACATCACTTTGGTGAATGTGGCAAGTTAATTTGCCACCGGTGCCAAGGAGTTGGTCATAAGGCCAATGAGTGTAAAAGTGTTGCCCCCATCGCTCGAAAGGGGCCCAATGCACCAAAAACAGGCACTTGTTATGAATGTGGCCAAACGGGCCATTATAGAAATGCATGCCCGAAGAGGAAAGATAACACCAATACGCGCGGCCGAGCTTTCAACATCAACACCGAGGAAGCCCGAGATGATAATGAATTGGTCACGGGTACGTTTCTTCTCAACAACACTTATGTTACTTGTTTATTCGATTCGGGTGCCGATAAGAGTTTTGTATCCAAGACTTTGACTCATTCTTTTAATACTCCACCACGTCCACTAGATACCACTTATACCATTGAAGTGGCCAACGGAAAACTATTGAGTGCCGACACATATTACCGGGGGTGTACGTTAAACATTTTGGGTAATGAGTTTGAAATTGACTTGATACCCATGGAACTAGGGAGCTTCGATGTAATAATCGGTATGAATTGGCTAGCCAAAACGAAATCTCACATCCTTTGTGATCTTAACGCAATCCGAATCCCTATCGAGAATGGTGAACCTTTGATCGTCTATGGCGATAAGAGTTGCACCGGACTCAACCTCGTTTCGTGTATTAAAGTTAGAAAACTACTCCGTAAGGGTTGTTTTGCGATCCTTGCTCACGTTAAGAAAGTTGAGTCCGATGAGAAGCACATCGATGATGTGCCAATTGTTAGTGACTATTCCGATGTATTTCCCGATGAATTGCCGGGTCTTCCACCTCATCGACCGGTTTAATTCCAAATCGATCTTATTCCGGGAGCCGCACCCGTAGCACGTGCACCATATAGACTCGCTCCATCCGAAATGCAAGAATTGCAAATTCAAATCCAAGAACTACTTGATCTTGGTTTTATCCAACCTAGCCATTCACCTTGGGGCGCTCCAATTTTGTTTGTTAAAAAGAAAGACGGATCCCTACGAATGTGCATTGATTATCGTGAACTAAACAAATTGACGGTTAAAAACCGATATCCTCTTCCTCGCATCGATGACCTCTTTGATCAATTACAAGGGTCTTGTGTATATTCAAAAATCGATCTCCGCTCGAGTTATCATCAATTGAGGGTTAAGGGGGAAGATGTCTCCAAAACCGCTTTCCGAACTCGTTATGGTAGTTATGAATTTCTTGTAATGCCATTTGGTCTCACTAACGCACCGGCGGTGTTCATGGATCTTATGAACCACGTGTGCAAACCGTATCTTGACAAATTCGTTATCGTGTTCATCGATGATATTTTAGTCTATTCAAAAAGCGAAGAAGAACACGAGGAACACCTCCGACTTGTGCTTGAACTTTTAAGACAAGAATAACTCTATGCCAAATTCTCCAAGTGTGAATTTTGGTTAAAGGAAGTTCAATTTCTTGGTCATGTTGTAAGTGACCAAGGTATTAAAGTCGATCCAACGAAAATCGAAGCCATTAGTAAATGGGAGACTCCTACTACTCCTACTCACATCCGTCAATTCTTGGGTCTCGCCGAATACTACCGTAGATTCATCAAGGATTTTTCTTTGGTTGCTCGTCCTCTAACCACGTTAACTTACAAGGGAAAGAAATTCGTTTGGGCGACCGAACAAGAATTCGCATTTCAAATCTTGAAAACAAAGCTAACCACCGCTCCTATCTTGTCACTTCCCGAAGGCAATGATGACTTTGTTGTATATTGCGATGCCTCGAAACATGGTTTTGGGTGTGTATTGATGCAACGAACGAAAGTCATTGCTTATGCTTCTCGACAACTCAAAATTCATGAACGAAACTACACGACGCATGATCTCGAACTCGGACCCGTTGTCTTTGCACTTAAAATGTGGAGACACTATCTTTATGGAACCAAGAGTACTATCTTTACCGACCACAAAAGTCTCCAACACATTTTCGATCAAAAGCAACTAAACATGAGACAACGAAGGTGGATTGAAACCTTAAACGATTATGATTGCGAGCTTCGTTACCATCCCGAAAAGGCAAATGTAGTAGCCGATACCTTAAGTCGAAAAGAAAGAGCGGTGCCTCTTCGTGTCCGAGCTTTAAACATCACCATTCACACCAACCTTAATAGCCAAATTCGGGTAGCCCAAGATGAGGCTCTCAAGGATGAAAATGTTTCACATGAGCTCTTGAACATTCTCGTCTCTCGATTCGAAGTTAGGGAGACCGGACTTCGATATTTCGCCGGAAGGATTTGGGTGCCTAGATATGGGGACCTACGAAGTCTTATTTTAGATGAAGCCCATAAGTCACGATACTCGATTCACCCCAGTGCCAATAAGATGTACCACGACCTTAAGGAACAATATTGGTGGCCGAACATCAAAAGGGACGTAGCTACTTATGTTTCCAAATATTTGACATGTTCCAAAGTCAAAGCCGAACACCAAAGACCGTCCGGACTACTTCAACAACCCGAGATCCCGCAATAGAAGTGGGAAAGGATAACGATGGATTTTATCACCAAGCTACTAAAAACGATGGGCGGTTATGATACCATTTGGGTTATTGTTGACCGTCTCACCAAATCCGCACACTTCCTTGCACGACTTTATATCAAGGAGATCGTAGCCCGACACGGTGTACCTTTATCGATTATCTCCGACCGAGATGGCCGTTTTGTTTCTAGATTTTGGCGTACCTTGCAAGAAGCGTTAGGAACGCGTTTAGACATGAGCACCGCATATCATCCTCAAACCGATGGACAAAGCGAACGTACAATTCAAACCTTAGAGGACATGTTACGAGCTTGCGTGGTTGATTTTGGAAAAGCTTGGGACAAGCACTTACCTCTCGCCGAGTTCTCTTACAACAATAGTTATCACGCGAGTATAAAATCCGCCCCATTCGAAGCATTATATGGCCGAAAATTCCGTTCTCCTCTTTGTTGGGCCGAAGTAGGCGACGTACAAATCATCGGACCCGAACTTATTCACGAAACCACCGAGAAGATCGTTCAAATCCGAGATAGGCTTCGGACGGCCCGGAGTCGTCAAAAGTGCTATACCGACAAAAGACGCAACGACCTTGAATTTCAAGTCGGTGACCGCGTCATGTTAAAAGTCGCACCTTGGAAGGGTGTAATCCGTTTTGGGAAACGCGGGAAGCTAAATCCGCGGTATATTAGTCCTTTCGAAATCTTGGAGCGTATTGGAACCGTTGCTTATCGTTTAGATCTTCCGCCTCAATTGAACTCCGTTCATCCTACCTTCCATGTATCTAACTTGAAAAAGTGTCTTGCCGAACCCGATATCGTCATCCCTCTCGAGGAACTTACTATTGATGACAAACTTCATTTTGTGGAGGAACCGGTTGAAATTGTGGACACCTCCGTCAAGACATTGAAACAAAGCCGAATCCCGATTGTTAAAGTCCGTTGGAACGCCAAAAGGGGGCCCGAGTTTACTTGGGAAAGGCAAGATCAAATGCAAAAGAAATACCCTCATTTATTCCCGGCTCCGGAAACGCAAGATCCCGAGGAAGAAACAACGACTACTACGCCTACTTAAATTTCGGGGCGAAATTTCTTTTAAGGAGTAGGTAATGTAACATCCCGCCTTTTTCCGTTTACTTTTCTGTTATACTATTTTAAACTCCGTTATATGTTTATAACATCTCCCATTAATACGCGTTTTAAATTATCTCATTTAGGTAATTCACGAACCCGTTTCCAAAGTTGAGGGACTAAGTTTGACAAAGGAGCAAAGAGGTGACTAGGTAAAAGAGTCAACACTCTTCCTCCTCCATTCATTATTTCTTTTCTTTTCCATTTTTCTCTAATACTTTCACAAATTCTCTCAAACACCATTTCAAAGATTCATCATCTAATCAAAATCTAGCAAGCTTCAATCTAAACTAATTACATATTTGGAATCCTTGCAACTTCCTCTTCGATTCCATACCGATTACATCTCGTTTGGGTAACTTTCTAAAATCACTAGATTTTGTGTTCTTGATGTTTTTAACTTATAAAGTTGTTAATTAGTGTCTATGGCTCAAGTCTAACCTGATTATATGATTTATATGCTCGATTTCGTTATTTGAAGTAACTAGCTTGAATATGAACTTTGGTGTGTTTGATTTGGTAATTTGGTAGCTTAAATGTTGTTTTTATGGTAAAGTGCAAGTATTAAATGTGTTACTAGTAACACTAGCTTCAATTTGATGTGTAGGTTGTTTTAGAAAACTTCATAAACTTGATTATTGGTTTTGGTGGATTTGGGTTAGGGTTTGATGAACTTGAAATGAACTTTTGATGCTTTGAATGACATGAAATGTTAATTGTAAGTGTTAGGTTGTATTGTATGCTTGATCACCTTCGAAACGACATATCATTCATATAAATTGGTTGCCGAATCATCGAATTTCATTTATGAACTTGAATGCATTTAATGAGGAGCTTTGAATGTGATTTTGGTTGTTGTAAATGTAAAACTGATTGATGAAATGTGTTTAGTTGTTTTCCTTGTCAAAATACCTTTCCGATGATATAAGATACATGCTTTGGTTGTTTGCGGGTCATAAATGGTGATTGTTTGAAGTTAGGTTCGTGCACAAAACTTAAAAACTGCCAGTTTTCTCTGCACAGGTAATGGCGCGGCGCGCCAAAGTAGGCTGTCTAACTTTGTCCATTTTTGGAAAATGTTTGCTATGCTACGTACCTCCGATTCATATGTAACTTGTTCTAACATGCTCATATATGATTAAAAACCTCAGAAAAATAGTTCGGGACCCGACCCGAACGTGTTGACTTTTTCGTTGACTTTGACCGACCAAAGTTTGACTTTTTGTCAAACTTAACCAAATGATTATGCAACATTCCTAACTTGTTTCTATACTTGTATCTTGCATGAAACTTGACAAATTGATTCACGTGCTACGTAATCGAGTCGTAACGAGCCATAGGACTAATTGAACATCTTTGACCTTTTGTGTTACCGTTGTTGATACGACCTATTTGTTTAGGTCAAGGCTAGCATTGTTCTTTGCACACGTTACTTGTCGAAATACTTATTTACTCTTCCGCTCAAGGTGAGATCATAGTCCCACTTTTACTCTTTTGCACTTACATTTGGGATGAGAAAACATAAACGTTTCTTTTTATTAAGTGAACACAAGTACAGGAAAACAAACATTCTACATACGAGTTTGAACAAAAATCCTCAATTCGATTATCATTAGTTACACTTGCCGGGTGTAAGCGAGAACTTATGTTATATGGCCATATGGGTTTGACAAACCCTCATTCAAACGGTTCGCTACCGTTTACGAATGAAATGTATTTTCGAGAAACAGTGTATGTTCTAACACTATTGTGATGGGGTTCTATGGAAGGAATGTTAAGCATTGATAATTGGGTGCTCGTGAAACAAACTTTTGGAATGTATTACTATTATATCATTGTTGCAAATCTTGTGGTTCACTTGTACTTACTTACCCAAACCTATGATTTCACCGACGTTTTCGTTGACAGATTTCTATGTTTTTCTCAGGTCCTTGAAAGCTACTTGATACATGCTTCCGCACTCTTTTTGATACTTGCTTGGATGTCGAGTATACATGCATAGGTTGAGCGTCTTTTGACTACTTTAAATTGTGTCGCATAGGTTTCATTCGTACGTTAAACATTGTAATGTAACTAGTCTTTGAACTACATTTGTAAACTTAATACATCCTTTTACTTATGAAATAGATGCGACATATTTTGGTCAAACGTCATGATAAAGACTTATGACCACGCAACGGGACCGAAGTAGTCGGCACCGTCAAACATGATTTGGTCGGGTCGCTACACTTTGTCCTGGATTATTCAATATGTCCGTCTGGTTTTTGTCCATAACAGTCCATCAGTCATAAATATAAAGTGCGAGTGTCCTCTTCAAATTATCCTTATACCCGAAGTCAAATATTCCAACTAATTGGGGACTTAAACTTTAACGAGGTTTTCATACTTTATTTAATAATTACACTAGGATATCGACTGCGTGTAACCCAATGTTTTAATACTTTATTAACAATTACGCCAAGTGTCCTTGTACATAATTTCATCCCTGTTTTAATAATTCCATAGACTATTAATCCATTCCCGTGTCCGGTAAAATGAACTATTATTCGTACATATAAATTCCCCGCCCATCGTGTCCGATCGAGTGTATATGGTTATTTATAGGGACGTCCGATTGTAAATCTTTATATTAAAATTAACAAACTATCATTTAGTTAAACAAATATAAAGCTCATTAATAGCCCATAGTCTAATTTCCACAAGTGTCGTTCTTTTGTCCAAATCCCAATTATGGTACAAAGCCCAATTACCCAATTTTAATATTTTTAGCCCAACATCATGATTACTTCGTCTTAAATAAGCATAATAATAACTTAAGTACGAGACATTAATTTAAAAAGGAGAACATAGCTTACATTGACTATTTATCGCGTAGTGTTACACGGACAGAGCTCCAACTTTAAAACCCGTAAAATAACCTTTACATTAACCCAAACTAATCTAATATAAAACTAACCTATACTATATATATATATTATTATTACAAAAGGAGTATTATTAATATTATTTTGGTGTCTTTAAAACTCGGCAGAAAACGTTGATATTTATAGGACATTTCTGAAATTTCAAACTCCGCGAGTTGCGGCACTTTTACCCTTCAAACTCCGCGAGTCGCGGAGTTCGTAAATCCAGCTCACACAAGTTTGGATCCTAGTCTGCCGACGGTTTTAATATATAAATATAATATATATATAATTGATATAATTAATTATATATTATATTATATTTATATACATAGTTAACTTGTAATTTTTAGTCCGTTGCGTCGAGAGTTGAGAGTTGACTCTGGTCCCGGTTCCGGATTTTTGAACGTCCTTGCGTACAATTTAATATCTTGTACTTTGCGTTTTGAATCTTGTACTCTTGTAATTCTGAGACGTTTCTTATCAATAAATTGAACCTTTTGAATTGTATCTTGTACATTTGAGCTTTTTGGACGTTTGTGTCTTCAAATCTTCGTTTTCGCCTTTTGTCTTCGCACTTATTTATTTAAACAATTACAATGAAAATATAATACAATTACATATGAAAACCTATTATTTAGGAGGGATATTGCTATGAAATATGTGTTCCTTTTTAGCCTTATCACAGTTGAAGCACACCATGCCATCACCCTTTGGCACCGAACATTCCCACGACTTGTGACCCCTCACGCCACAATTGTAACATCGAGACGTACTAGAATCCGGTATACCATCTGCGTACCACCCGTGCTCACACTCGGACCCTTAGTCCTCTTACTCGGAGCATTATACGAAACAACCCTTCTCTCACTTGAAGGTTCACCAATCTTTGATCGCGTATACGACTCGAAACCTCTAGCCACGGCGAATAATTCCGCAAACGATTTCGCGTTGACCCCGGCTAATCTTATTCTTCAAGTCATCATTCAAGGTTCGATAGAAATCTTGCATCAACAAATTATCATTCCCCAAATACTCCGGGCAAAAACGAGCCTTCGCCATAAAGGTCGTCTTGAGAGTATTCAAATCCATAGAACCCTGTTGCAAATTTCGCAACTCATTACGCATTTCCGACAAATCGGCTGAAGTCCGGAATTCCTCGAAGAATTCCTTCTTAAACCCGTCCCATGATAACGCCATAAACGTTTCGCCACCGACAAGATCAATCTTGCCATCCAACCAATCCTTCGCCCTACCCCGCAACAAACTAGTAGTGAGTCTCGTCTTCTTCTCAGGAGGGCATTCAATAGTACGAAAACACCCTTCGACATCCGAGATCCAAGTTGTGCTTACCAAAGGATCCGGTTTTCCGTCGTACATCGGGGGTTTAGTCCTCATGAAGCTCTTAAGACAATGCTCCATTTCACCACTACTCCGAGATTCGGAATACTTCCTATCCATTTCTTCTCGAAACGCACTCATTTGCTCCGCAACGGCGGCCGCAACTCTAGCGTTAAACTCCAAATCGTTCATCTCGATCCCACTTCCCTTCGCCATTCTAAGGAATGCAAAGCGATTAGATCACGAACGTATAAAACACACACTCCACACCGGTCCATCTTGCTAAACACTCGTCGTACATCACTTGTTTGACACGATTTGCACCCGTAATAAGGTTTGCAAGTCCTTATTATGCACACACGTCGTATCAACTCGTTAGTACAACGACCGCCTCGCTCGATGATATAAACAAACACAAACAAAATTCTACGCGATATACACATACGCGAGAATTATTATCACAACACAATTACTATATTAATAATATCCGCATTACCAATATCGATGTTAGTCCACCTACAACAAGGCACTAACTATAACCTATTCCAACCCGTAATCCTACAAGTCCCGCAACAAATTAAGCACACACAAAAGTCTAAGTCTAGGCACATATCTCAAGTCATCTAAATCCCTTAGACCATGCTCTGATACCACTTGTAACAACCCAACCCGTATTAAAACCGGCCCATAAAAATTTTTCCTTTTAATACGCGTTAAATAATACTTTAGGTCCCAATTGTTTTTCTATAAACATCTTTAATTACAATAGAAGGTCTAATAACCTTAAAACATTTAAAACATTAATTAATTGTCCAAACGGACATACACGACCCGACTAGTTTAGTTTCCAACAAAACCGAGCATGGTGATTTAGGACTACGCTACCCAAATCCTAATCGAATACAAAAGCAAGATCTTCTAAGCAACCTAGCCAAGATCTCTAATCCCCAAGCTTACCCGAGCCGCCAAGCATGCGAACCTATAAAATATCAACAACGAGAGGGTAAGCTAACGCTTAGTGAATGAAAATATACTACATACATATATATATATATATATATGTATAAAATGGACACGCCACACAATTATCATACCGCATACCGAAACATCCATGTATAAGGCAACTACACTAAGCATACCGTACGATCTCTAAGCAACAAGCTAAAGATATCAACAAGGTATAAGTTCACCAACGACGATGTGAACAACGCCAATAAGCTACACCCTGAGGGTTAGCTGCAACAACATTAGATTAATATATATAACAATATAAAACGAATACCAAACGCCACAATGAAGATTGGTCGAACTACACGAGCCTTAGTAATCCGAAACCATACGAGATTACTATCTTCACAACATCGAGGTTGGCCGAACTACACGAGCCTTAGTAATCCGAAACCACACGAGATTACTACCTCAATAAGATGACCGAACTACACGAGTCACCATGAATCCAAACTACACACGATTCATATTAGATAAGATGACCGAACTACATGCGTTATCTTGAATCTGAACTACACGCGATTCACTTCTCCAACTCAATCCACGGTCACGGGATTATAAAATCCACCCCATCGGGGTTATCCACATCACGACAATATCAACCCTTTGCCATTGGGGTTATAACATCCACATCACAACCACGTATGATAATGTACACACAAAACGTGTACCTCGCCAAAGGTGGTCAACCAAAATGCACAACCGTGCCCATTGGACTCATACAAAAGTCCATCAAATCCACCTATATGTAAAGTGAGCTCTATAGCCGAGAATCACTTCACCCGACCCGCACCCATCCTACACATACATATGCATATAGGATATTAACACTCACCTTGTTGCCTTGATGAATGCTTCCAAGTAATCCGCAACTCGTCAATGGAAAGTACCTAATCCATTATCACAAATTCAACAACACACTTAGATTGGATTTACAAACCAACCCAATTTGACACTTAGTGCAAATTCGACCCAAATGCACCTCCAAGTACAAACCTCTCCCAAACTAACCAATAATCACTAACACAAGTGATAATGGTCCTAATATGCCAATTAAACCCGAACACAAGTGTTAAACACTTATCATTTTCAAAATCGCCCATAAACCCTAATTTTGACCCATAAGGTCAAAATCTCACCATTTACAAGTTTTGACACCAAAACATATTTTACTCGATTTTATACTTCAACTTAATCCATTTTAAGTTTACAAACCTTATTAAATCAACAATCGGGTCATAATCCTCAACAAACTCTAATTTTGACTCTAATCAAAATTAGTCAACCACGAAAACCCTAAAAGTCTCCAAAACACCAATAATCACTAATGCTAGTGATTATATATCATTAACCAACCCAAAACCCGCCTTTAACAACAATAAACCCGAATATTGGTGTTAATCTCCAATTAACAACTAAATGGGTTTCACCTATGAATCATACAATCAAAAGCCCCAAATTTGAATGATGAACACGAAAATGAAATTCAGAGTTAGAGCTTACCACTAGTATTACCGTGTAGCTAAGAACGAGGAGAACACACTTGTCAACTACGCCAAAGATCAACTCCCGATCCTTCCTTTCCAAAAATCCTTTTGAAATCAAATGGGTGTTTGAGTTGAGAGGAAAAATGAAAAGAAAAGGGAAATTAAAATGAGAAATGAAATGAATGGATGAGGTTAATGTGATGACCCAGGAATTTCCGACCAAATTTAAACTTAATCTTACTGTGATTTCGATACGATAAGCAAAGTATGTAGAATTGAGTCTAGAAAATTTTGAAACAATGTTCATATATTCAATTGACCTTCGACCATTCTTGACGATTCACGAACAACTAATTGTAAATAAATACATATATAATTAAATGTATATATAAATAATAATTTGGAATGTTATTTGAAATATTATATGATTTAATGGTAGGAAATAAATATGTAAAATAATATGCGATGTAATAAAAACTATTATGTTATTAAATATATATATATAGATATTTATATTTTATAATACTTGTAAATATATAATATTATATTTATTTGTTTAAAAAGATATAATTAATATAATTATTTACTTAAACTTTTTAATTAAGATTGGTTATATATATAGAAAGAACATATATTAAAGATAAATGATTTTGAGCTTATTTGGTAAAAGTCGGTAACACTCGGTTGATGTTTTGTTAGTTTTAATATAGATATTGTACATGTTCAGGAAGGATTGAAACGAAAGTTGGACTGTAAATTGATTACGAAGATTTTAGATTTGTTAAATGTATTTTTACTTTTTTAAGTTTAAATATTAGTACTCCGTACATATAAATCGGAATAAAAAATAAATAATTTTCGAACCTTTTTTATCAGGTTTCAAACAGGTAATGAGTGAAATAATTAAATATGTTTAATCTAAAAATTTGAGATTTTTAGGGACACTTTTATACATTAACTGTTTAGCAATGGACACGATATCATATCTGTGATAATCTGTCGGCAGTAAATAACAAAACCTTCAGATGCTTTAACTGTATGGTCACTGTTTCATTTCCATTCACATATTGGAAGTATTATTAAGTTATTATTATTAATTATTATTATTATATAGTAAATTACATATATATGTACCTACTACATATACAGGAAGTTAGAGATGATATAAACACATTCTCACATCTCTCATCCCATGGCCACCTTAGTCACCATCATCACTTGGTTTTATTTTTATTTTATTTTTTTCGTTGCTTGTCTCGGTTTCTCCAAGAACAAGTTTCACAAAATATCATCACCATTAACAAACCCACTACGACTTACCACCTCGAGCAACAAACAATCGCCAACATTTTCTCTCTCTCTACTAATGTTACAACCGGGAATCATGATCAAACATCTCTTTAAATTCTATTATTTTTTTTTTTAGAGTCAAGAACCACTTTTCTTTTTCATAACCACAAGCATCCGCCACTTCATTATGAACAATCACCGGATACCACCTCATGCCACCTTCTACTTCTTTATCGATTTCTCTCTCCCTCTCCTACGTCTGCCTTGTTGAATCCGTGAACAAACCACCACGATTTCTACTATGATCATGTTTCGATCGATGGACTACTACCGCTATTCTCTTTCTATTATAGCTCATCACCACAAAAACCCAAATCGTTTGTTGTTGTTCCTGCACAATAAAACCCACCAAAATAGCCCCATCATCGTGGTTACCCTACTCACTGCTATGATGTGGATTCGACAGTTAACCATAAACCAATCACCACTTTAATTCCGCCACACACCACCAATCACTACATCACCTTGAAGAGATTTCCAACCATTACACGTTTCTGTTGCTAATCGTGCAACAACAACAACCTTAGTTAATATGCAAACTGCGAAAATGATATGTTAAAGAAGATGATTAATGGTACGCGTTTCGCGTAACTTAGCCAAAACAATACGAGTTCCACGTAAATTTGAAGTATACAGCTTTCAACCTAAATGATCTGCATAATTTTTCCTCATATTACGCGATTTGCGAAATTCTTGAACAATATCACTATTATTGCCGTTTTTGTTTTCTGTTTTAATAATCAAAACCAAACCACCTGCTACTCGATCTTTTCTAGTTCTGTTACATTAACCAAGAAGAGATGATGAGGATAGAAAACATGAATGATAATGACGATGGGGAAACGATAATGGAAATTGATGATGATGAACGTGATTCGATAATGATGATGTTGATGACGATCAAAGACGAAGAATGGCGGCTGTATAATCCTTGCCCACAAATTACTTTTAGGTCGGGTTTAAAACTACATCAGTTGGACAGTTTTAATGATTGGGCCGAGATTTGTTTTAATTTGGGCCGAGTACTTGTTCAGCTGTTGGGCCAAAGGATTGGGCCAGGCTTTAGGGGTGATCGACTGAGTTTGTTAAAGAAGAAGGAGAAGATGAGAAACAGATTTAAGGGCAGAATATATTTATTAGTTTCGGTATAATTACAGAAAAGAATGGATAGTGAAATGGTTTAAAACGTTAGGAGGGAGCGGGAGGTCGCGGGTTCGAGTCCCGTCCTTGGCAGCTTATTTTTTTTTAATACTCCTAAGGTATTATTTGACATTATTAAGATTATTATTAAGTATTGTTATTGTTATTATTATCTTTATTATTATTAATAATATTTTTATTAATTCTATTGTTATTATGGTTAAGATTAATAATTATATAAGATAATATATATGTATGATTATTATTGTTACTATTAAAGCCGTAGTAATTATTATTATTATTATTATTATTATTATTATTATTATTATTATTATTATTATTATTATTATTATTATCTATCATTTCTATTAAAACCATTATTATTAACAATATTAGTATTATTATTTTTAACATTATTATCCTTAATAGTAATATCATTATCATTAATTAGTATTATTATTATTAATATATCATTATTAGTAATATTAAAATATTTTAATGAAACACATATGTTATAGAATGATATCACTAATAGATACGTATATAAATTGTTCGATTACAATTACATGTTTTAATATATATAAAAACGATATAGGTTCGTGAATCCGAGGTCAACCCTACACTTGTTAAATGACGTCATATGTATTTTTACTACAAAATACATTAAGTGAGTTTCATTAATCCCTTTTTAAATGCTTTTGCAATATATATTTTTGGGACTGAGAATACATGCGCTGCTTTTATAACTGTTTTACGAAATAGACACAAGTAATCGAAACTACATTCTATGGTTGGATTATCTAATCGAATATGCCCTTTTTATTAAGTCTGGTAATCTAAGAATTAGGGAACAGACACCCTAATTGACGCGAACTCTAAAGATAGATCTATTGGGCCCAACAAGCCCCATCCAAAGTACCGGATGCTTTAGTACTTCAAAATTTATATCATGTCCGAAGGAGGATCCCGGAATGATGGGGATATTCTTATATGCATTTTGTGAATGTCGGTTACCAGGTGTTCAATCCATATGAATGATATTTTTGTCTCTATGCATGGGACGTATGTTTATGAGAAATGGAAATATGAAATCTTGTGGTCTATTAAAATTATGAAATGATTATTTATGTTAAACTAATGAACTCACCAACCTTTTGGTTGACACTTGAAAGCATGTTTATTCTCAGGTAAGAAAGAAGTCTTCCGCTGTGCAATTGCTCATTTAAAAGATATTACTTGGAGTCATTCATGACATATTTCAAAAGACGTTGCATTTGAAAGAACCCGTTCATATACATTATAAACGATTCACAATAGTTGATTACATTGCGAGGTATTTGACCTCTATATGGTACATTTTACAAACATTGCATTCGTTTTTAAAAGAAAATCTTTCTTTACATCAAAAATTGATAGGCATGCATACCATTTCATAATATTCACTATCCAACTATAAATTGATTTAATAATAATCTTTGATGAACTCAATGACTCGAATGCAACTTTCTTCGAAATATGCTATGAAAGACTCCAAGTAATATCTTTAAAATGAGCAAATGCACAGCGGAAGATTTCTTTAACACCTGAGAATAAACATGCTTTAAAGTGTCAACCAAAAGGTTGGTGAGTTCATTAGTTTATCATAATCATTTATTTGTATCATTTTAATAGACCACAAGAATTTCATTTCCAGTTCTCATAAATATACGTCCCATGCATAGAGACAAAAAATAATCATTCATATGGTGAACACCTGGTAACCGACATTAACTAGATACATATAAGAATATCCCCTATCATTCCGGGATCCTCCTTCGGACATGATATAATTTCGAAGTACTAAAGCATCCGGTACTTTGGATGGGGTTTGTTAGGCCCAATAGATCTATCTTTAGGATTCGCGTCAATTAGGGTGTCTGTTCCCTAATTCTTAGATTACCAGACTTTAATAAAAAGGGGCATATTCGATTTCGATAATTCAACCATAGAATGTAGTTTCAATTACTTGTGTCTATTTCGTCAAACATTTATAAAGGCGCATGTATTCTCAGTCCCAAAAATATAAAGGGTAAAAAGGCAAATGAAACTCACCATACTGTATTTCGTAGTAAAAATACATATAACGTCATTGAACAAGTGCAAGGTTGGCCTCGGATTCACGAACCTAAATTAATTATATATATTTATGTGTTGGTCAATATTTGTCTAACAAATTAGATCAAGTCATAGTGTACCACAATCCTAATGCTCGAGACTAATATGCAAAAGTCAACAAAAGTAAATTTGACTCAAAATAATTTCCAAAAATTTATACATGATTAATATATAGTTTAAATATCGTCGTTTTATATTTTTAAATATTTTTAAAAGATTTATTAGAGTAAATAATATAATTTATTTATTAATAAATAAAATTTTATATTATATTTATATAATAAAATATACTTTTATATATATTAAGTAATAAAATATATAGGGTTCATTTAATATTATAAAGATAATATGATAGGTATTATTAAAGTAAGTTATTACACGTAGTAAAATATGTTTGTATCAAATATTTATTTGATAAAATAATATCTATAATGATAGTAAGTAAAAGTTGTATTATTTTGTAATAATAATTATTATTATAAAAATATCAATATTTATAATTACTAAGATGACATTATGATAAACGATAATTCTAATTATGATAACTTTAATATTTACGATAATTTTTAATATTATCTTTAAAATAATAATTCTATTTAAAATAATAATAATAATGATATTTTATAGTAACAATGACATTTCTATTAAAATGATAATTTTTGTTAAAATGATAGTTTTAATACTAACGATAATTTTAATAATAATAGTAATGATAAAAATAATAAGAACGATAATTTTATCTAAATCAATATCTTATAATATTTTAATTTCATCATGATACTCTTACCCATTATTTCCTAATCGTTTCGTTTAATTGCTTTTAATCGTCTTTTATATCGTGTTCGTAATAATGATAATAATAGTAATCAAAATAATTAGGTGTTACAAATATTTGTTTTAATTACACTAATATTAATAATGATAGTTACTATAACATTATTAGCGATAATACTAATAATTATCTTAATGATAATATAGTAATAATAATATTAACAATAACAATAACCATTTTTAAATAATGATATATATATTAATAATGATAATAATAATAATAATAATACCAATAATAATAATAATAATAATAATAATAATAATAATAATAATAATAATAATAATTGGATAATAATAATAATACTAATTATAACTTTAACGATAATAACGATAGTAATAATAATAAAAAATAACAATTTTTTTAATGATAAATCCTTTTATTGATAAAGATAATAATAATAATAATAATAAGATAAAACTAGAACGACGATAATAACGACGATAATAATAATCATTTTTAATAATAATACAAAAATTCGATGGACTATAACTTCAAATCCGTTCATCGAAATCATTCGATATCTAAATGAAAAGTTCTTAATTTTTCGTTAGCTTTCCAACGACATGCATATCTTATACCTTATCTCAGTCGCATATATAACTAATTCAGGATTCAACATAACCTAACTAAAGGCAATATCAAAAGTATAAATATGCATAATCCTATATACTCGAGCACTAGTCAAGGATACACTATTAGTATGTAAAAGTTAAATTATGAGTACTCACGTATCAATATTGAGATTCAATATTGCAGGAAAGGTACGTAGACGCAACGGAGATGATAAACACTATATTGACCTCACGAGCATACCCATGAACCATACCCAATCACCTCCATAGCTATAACCCATAATTTCCTTAATCCAATCCCACTCGAAAAACAATTTCAAAATCACTCGAACAGCACTCTGACGTAATATTTTATGTATACTAATAATATCTTGAAATAATACGGAGTAAATATATATATGTAAATCGATTGAGAGAGTTTAGAGAAAAATATTTTCAAGTTTCTATGAAATAATGAAACCTATTGAATTCTATTTATAATAGATTTTTGAATTATTAAAGTGAATTATTAAAGTATGAATTATTAAAGTGAATTATTAAAGTGAATTATTAAAGTATGAATTATTAAAGTGAATTATTAAAGTTAAAGTAAAGTAAAAATAAAGTAAAGGTAAAGTTTAAGTATAGTAAAAGTATAAAACTATGTACGTATAATACGCGTATAAATATATATAATATTAATTTAAATCGTTATATATATTTAATAAAATAAAATATAAATATCGTTATCTTTATCATACTGGTTAAGTAATGAGTTGTAAAAAGTGGTTCTAGATATTTATAAAAGTTATATACGTTTTAATAATAAAGTTCTTTTTAAACTGAAAACGTTTTTGTACGTTTGAAACTAAATCAAATAAATATAATAATTTTGTTTTCCAAAACCAAATATATTTTTAAGAATCATTTTGTTTAAAGGTTAAAATAATGGAAATCGTTATATCATAAAATGTTTTAGAAAATTAGAATCATATATATTCATAATAGGTTTCAAGTTTTTAAATTACAGTTTGTTGGTGAAGCATGGGATAAAGTTCAAAGGTTAAATAAACGTATGAAATCATCTTAATGAAAAATGTCGAGTTACTTAACTTGTCGATATCCAACATCTAAGTTATTTACACTTCACGTTCTTACTTATAAATCACTTTACCATTTTCCGAATGTTGTCAAAAACAATAGATTTCTTAAATCACAGTGGACCTCATAACATAGACCCGTAATCATATCATAATGTATCTAATAAATCAATCATTTGATATTATCTTCTAATTCCATCGATAAACATATTGAAACAAATACGTTCATGTAAAGTATTATACGTTTAATACTTTATTAATATTCTCAAGTTATAATATATATATATATACATATATATACATATTTATTTATATATAACGGTTCGTGAATCGTCGGAATTTGGTCGAGGTTATAATGAATGTATGAACACAATTTAAAATTCTTGAGATTTAACTTAACAAACTTTGCTTATCGTGTCGGAATAATATAAAGATAAAGTTTAAATTTGGTTGGAAATTTCCGGGTTGTCACAGTACCTACCCGTTAAAGAAATTTCGTCCCGAAATTTGAGTAGAAAGGTCGTGAATGATAATAAGTATGTTTTCATGATGCATACAGGCTGAAAATTAGAGTTTTATCATCAGCGAATAATTTGGATAAACAATCCATTTATATGAAGAGTACGAATGAAGCTAACATAGAAGAGTGAAATGAGTAAGTGTAGATTCATCTTATCATTTGACGTAGATATGATTGATTTCCAGATTTCAAGGGATTTGAAGAAAATCTTTGTAATAAGATTTGATTCTCCGGTAACAAAAGGAATTTGGATCCGCTTTAAATGCGATAGTCCATTTTAATTGTTTTGTCGGAGATTTTCTTATAAATTCACCTCCTTCGTTTTCTTACAACTCACACCTTCTGTTGATGCATTTTATGCAAGTCCCTAGACATCTACCCACGTCTATTGCAGGTACAACAGTTTTTGGGCCACCATGATCGTTCGTTATTATCCTATCCGTGTTTGTATGTGGTTACAGCAACTGCAGGAACGAGATTTAGATGTTTGACTATGTTACACTTAGTCAGACGTCCAAGTGAAGCCTCACTCGTACGGCTGATAGGCTCATACGCACGGTTGATACTGAGCTAAGTCACAATTACAACCTAAATGAGAAGACACGAGTGAGTGATCACTCGTACGGCTGATGAAGCCAACTCGTATGTGTGATGGATGAATCGTACGGGTGAGTCAACAGCAGGGGTATATAAAGTCTTATGTTCATCATTTTAGGTTAAGCCTCTCATTTGTTACACACACTCAGATCTGGTGAGCTCCTCCGATTCTCTCTCAACCCAAATCACCCAGGTGGTGAATAATAGCTCTAGGTGTTGATCTAATCACACTTGATTTAGTTATGGTATGACTAAATTAATCCCAAAAAGCTTAACCTATTTACTAGAGGGTTTGATTCACTTATTCCGTCATTGTGTGAGTTAAATCTGTTGATTTCTAAGTTCCTAGTCATGTTTCATCACCTTCTATTCTTTCCCCCTCAACTCATATTTTAAAGTGTTCATCAATATGCTCCATCCAGTTCTGATTCTCGATATATTTATAACTTTCATATCGGTCATTCTTCTTTTTCATCTACCACCGGAAGAATCTATTTACTTCTACTATACTCTTGGGTTTATAGTGTTTCTAGTTCTCCCGTGTCTTTATATTGCTATATGCATCGATATATATGGTTTATAATTTTTGGTTTGTCGTTGGGCTTTATATCTTCCCTTATATTTCAAAGTCTCTGTTTCTATCTTCTATAATCATTGTCATCCACAGTTAATGCTCTCTTTTATTTGCTGCAATTTATACCCCAATTTCTATTTCGGAGTTTTGTCCTTTCGTTTCTTCTTCTTGCGATTAAGCACCGCTTGTAATGGTCCAGAATTCACAGATATGAATTTCGAAATAAACATTGTTAATGTTCTAGGAAGGAAATTGTGATGGCACGATCTTGACTTGTCAAATTACTAGAATACCTTGGAAAAGGCCGAATCATCAAGAAATATTTTCTTGATATTTTAGAGGTTAAATAGAATACAAGAGTCGTATAACATGGCACATGATGATTGAATCATCACGTTCTATTTAGAAACTCAGCATGAATTACTGTAATATAATCACGTTGATCAAGTGTCATTATATTATACTAACGCATGCTTCAGTTTCCAACACTACTTCAAAAACATTCATATTTTAAACTCAAAGGTTTACAGAGTATAGGAACTAAACAGTTTCCTTTTTGATGTAATACAGATAGCGCAAAGAGATAAATGATTCCAGATAAGAATAGTTATGGAAATATCTTCAGAAATATGGAGGATATTTATAATGAAAGATACGATGATATCTTAGAATTTCTAATATCAGAGGATGATGAAGAATATTATCTGTAAGGGTTTAGTGTCAGGAGCAAGATATTCGTTAATGACTTCAGCAGACACTGAATCATTTGGATTCTTTGAAGGCAAGTTCAGTCTTTGTGATTTGTCCACAGCCTCCTTCATACTTTGCTCAATCCGTTTTTCAGTTCCAAAACTTCTCTATTTCTGAGCTTTGTTAATACACTAATCTTTATCATCAAACTTTTTACTGCTAAGGTCGTTTACAATTTTTGTTGCTTCATCAGCATTTCGAGAACTAGTTCGCGGTTCAGAGTGTTTTTCAGAAACTTCACATTCGAAGTATGTAAGCCTTGGAAATAGACGTTATGTATAACTGTTGGCTTCAACATGCTGTGAGATTTCAAAATACTAATTGCTAATTTCCAACGATTCGTATGCTAATTCTCGTTACAAGAGGCAGAAGAGTAAATGATGAGGTTTCGATAAATATAAAGATTCTTCGGAATGCCCAAGATCAGTGAAGTTGTTGGTAAGTTTATTGCTAATGTGGTGGAATATGAAAGGTTCTCCGGTAACAAAAGGGTAATCACATATATCAAAATTATGATAAGGCTACTCCGAATGAAAAATCGAAGTTGTCTTGCTGGAGCTGTGATATAATTTGCTACTTTGCAAAGGAATTGCAAGGTTATTTTTGCTAATAAATGCCAAAAGATCTGACACAGATATGTGTTAAATTATGACTTTGGTTTCGAGAGCTTTTTAAGTACATAACTGTGGGTAATATGTGGTTGGATCATCATATCGATTGCTCATTATTTGAAGTGTCTTCAGAGATTTTCAAAGGGTTTGAACACAGATTGTAATTGTTTGTATACATTTGATGTTCTAACACACTTTTGAAGTCAAAATATAGCTTTGAAAGATGTAGGAATCTAAAAGTGATGGTACCGGTTATATCTCGAATTGAATTCTGAGATTTTAAAATCAGAATATGTAATTGGGTTTGAATGAGTATGATTGTTCTGATTTCTATGAAAGAATGTATATTATTGTGAAAGTAGGAAGTATAATTGATAATTTGCTTAATCTGATTCGAAGAATGTAACATATTAATTGTGAATTTATATATATCTCTCGGGTATTACCTACCCGTTAAAAAATTTTCACAATTAATATTTTGTACATAAGAATTTTATTACAGTCTTTATGAAAATATATATGTATATATTCTCCTCAGATGTAACATAGATTTTAATGAGTTAATACTAAATTAAACTCATTCGATTTACGGTTGGAACTAGAATTGAATAATTCCTTGAAGGCTTTAGAGGTTACATAAGTATTTCTTCAATAATATTGAAATTATGAATCAATACTTCGTTATTTGTTGAGATGTGATGTTGGTTTTTGTTAAATTCTTGTGAACTTCGCAAAGTACGAATGATGTTATCTGAAAAGTTTCGGTTACATCAATGATGAAGTGTAAAATCAAATATATACTTGATTTATTAGGAATTGGAATTTGTTGAATTGAGACAGAGATTGTAGTTAACGATGGTTAAGTCACGGGCGAGGGACGTACATTATTGCATAGTTGTAATATGAATTAATCGAGTAGTTAAGATTCACACACAATAGCTTAGCACGGAAAGATTTATTTTTTATTTCAAAATATATATATTTATATATATATATATATAATATATATATAATTTCTTCCGAGGGAATGAGTTAATTCTTCATAACTTGTTGATACAATATACACGTTATTGATTCGTAATGATATCCACAGTGATTCTTGAACTGACGGAGTTTGTGATATTATAGGTGTTGTTGATTCTGATGTTGACTATACTGACGATGCTGGTGACGTTGACGGTACTGTTGATGCCGTTGGTAAAACAAGTTTAACTTGTTAATCACACACCATTTTTTTTCAGGGTTTCTACTCTTCCTTCTATCATTTTGGTTCGCTTAACTGATTTATGGTTAGGGCTAGATTAGATAATCTCTAAGACTTTAGAGATTATATAATCGCCGCGGAATGTTTCTCCAATGAAGTTATGAATTAATACTTCGTCAGTTATTTTTGTTGGTACTCCTTGGTATCTATGGTGCGTATGACGTTAATACTAGTGGGACAGATTGTGAAGTTGAGGTTTACAACGTGGTTGTGGTTGGAGGTGGTAATGGTACTGTTGGCGTTGATGATGGTGGTACTGGTTATGTTGATGGTGCTGCTACTGGTGTTTGTAATCTCTGCACCATATTCTCCAAAGCCACTACCCGAGCGCGAAGTTCGTTGACTCCTTCTATTATTCCAGGATGATTGTCGGTCGGAACGAGCGGATAAATAAAATCTAGAATTTGATGTAGTATATAATCGTGACGAGATACCCTGGAAATGAGAGAGAAAATGGTGTCTCGAACAGGTTCGCCGGTAAGTGCTTCAGGTTCTTCGCCAAGAGGGCAATGTGGTGGATGGAAAGGATCGCCTTCTTCTTATTTCCAATGATTGAAGAGGCTACGAACTCATCCCCAATTCATCCAGAATAGGTGATGACTGATTGGTTGATCCATTCTGGTCACACTGCTTTCGGAGCTTGAGTGAGATTCCATTTCAGAATCCGAGTGACTTGAACTGATGACAAATTCCATTTTGTACGATTGGATAAAGGATTTTCGATATAAAATGATTTTTCGGCTATCGGGTGGTATTCTATTTACATAGGATATCTATATATAGATATCAAAAGATTTCATAGATTACGGAGGAATTTGCGGGATATGTCAGGCAAAGTTTAAAGTACCAGATACGATAAGATATGATTTAGCAGATACGCTAAGATATGAATTTTTGTCTATACACTACTCATGCAATTAATGTAACAAGATGTGTCTAGACTAATAATGATAAGTAGGTAATTTCCTATGGATGATAAGCAAATGATTTCCGACTAGAAATGATAAGCAAAACTTTTGACATGCAGACACGGTCGAAGTCCAGACTCACTAATGCATCCTAACGACTTATCAGTTAGACACACTAATGCAGACCTGGTTCGCTAAGACCACTGCTCTGATACCAACTGAAAGAACCCGTTCATA
Source organism: Rutidosis leptorrhynchoides (assembly GCF_046630445.1). Classification (NCBI taxonomy): domain Eukaryota; kingdom Viridiplantae; phylum Streptophyta; class Magnoliopsida; order Asterales; family Asteraceae; genus Rutidosis; species Rutidosis leptorrhynchoides. Next base: position 256,325,948 of record NC_092338.1, on the reverse strand, counting down.
TACATTATAAACGATTCACAATAGTTGATTACATTGCGAGGTATTTGACCTCTATATGATACATTTTACAAACATTGCATTCGTTTTTAAAAGACAATCTTTCTTTACATCAAAAATTGATAGGCATGCATACCATTTCATAATATTCACTATCCAACTATAAATTGATTTAATAATAATCTTTGATGAACTCAATGACTCGAATGCAACGTTCTTCGAAATATGCTATGAAAGACTCCAAGTAATATCTTTAAAATGAGCAAATGCACAGCGGAAGATTTCTTTAACACCTGAGAATAAAAATGCTTTAAAGTGTCAACCAAAAGGTTGGTGAGTTCATTAGTTTATCATAATCATTTATTTCCATCATTTTAATAGACCACAAGAATTTCATTTCCAGTTCTCATAAATATACGTCCCATGCATAGAGACAAAAAATAATCATTCATATGGTGAACACCTGGTAACCGACATTAACTAGATACATATAAGAATATCCCCTATCATTCCGGGATCCTCCTTCGGACATGATATAATTTCGAAGTACTAAAGCATCCGGTACTTTGGATGGGGTTTGTTAGGCCCAATAGATCTATCTTTAGGATTCGCGTCAATTAGAGTGTCTGTTCCCTAATTCTTAGATTACCAGACTTTAATAAAAAGGGGCATATTCAATTTCGATAATTCAACCATAGAATGTAGTTTCAATTACTTGTGTCTATTTCGTCAAACATTTATAAAAGCGCATGTATTCTCAGTCCCAAAAATATAAAGGGTAAAAAGGCAAATGAAACTCACCATACTGTATTTCGTAGTAAAAATACATATAACGTCATTGAACAAGTGCAAGGTTGGCCTCGGATTCACGAACCTAAATTAATTATATATATTTATGTGTTGGTCAATATTTGTCTAACAAATTAGATCAAGTCATAGTGTACCACAATCCTAATGCTCGAGACTAATATGCAAAAGTCAACAAAAGTAAATTTGACTCAAAATAATTTCCAAAAATTTATACATGATTAATATATAGTTTAAATATCGTCGTTTTATATTTTTAAATATTTTTAAAAGATTTATTAGAGTAAATAATATAATTTATTTATTAATAAATAAAATTTTATACTATATTTATATAATAAAATATACTTTTATATATATTAAGTAATAAAATTTATAGGGTTCATTTAATATTATAAAGATAATATGATAGGTATTATTAAAGTAAGTTATTACACTTAGTAAAATATGTTTGTATCAAATATTTATTTGATAAAATAATATCTATAATGATAGTAAGTAAAAGTTGTATTATTTTGTAATAATAATTATTATTATAAAAATATCAATATTTATAATTACTAAGATGACATTATGATAAACGATAATTCTAATTATGATAACTTTAATATTTACGATAATTTTTAATATTATCTTTAAAATAATAATTCTATTTAAAATAATAATAATAATGATATTTTATAGTAACAATGACATTTCTATTAAAATGATAATTTTTGTTAAAATGATAGTTTTAATACTAACGATAATTTTAATAATAATAGTAATGATAAAAATAATAAGAACGATAATTTTATCTAAATCAATATCTTATAATATTTTAATTTCATCATGATACTCTTACCCATTATTTCCTAATTGTTTCGTTTAATTGCTTTTAATCGTCTTTTATATCGTGTTCGTAATAATGATAATAATAGTAATCAAAATAATTAGGTGTTACAAATATTTGTTTTAATTACACTAATATTAATAATGATAGTTACTATAACATTATTAGCGATAATACTAATAATTATCTTAATGATAATATAGTAATAATAATATTAACAATAACAATAACCATTTTTAAATAATGATATATATATTAATAATGATAGTAATAATAATACCAATAATAATAATAATAATAATAATAATTGGATAATAATAATAATACTAATTATAACTTTAACGATAATAACGATAGTAATAATAATAAAAAATAACAATTTTTTTAATGATAAATCCTTTTATTGATAAAGATAATAATAATAATAATAATAATAATAATAATAATAATAATAATAATAATAAGATAAAACTAGAACGACGATAATAACGACGATAATAATAATCATTTTTAATAATAATACAAAAATTCGATGGACTATAACTTCAAATCCGTTCATCGAAATCATTCGATATCTAAATGAAAAGTTCTTAATTTTTCGTTAGCTTTCCAACGACATGCATATCTTATACCTTATCTCAGTCGCATATATAACTAATTCAGGATTCAACATAACCTAACTAAAGGCAATATCAAAAGTACAAATATGCATAATCCTATATACTCGAGCACTAGTCAAGGATACACTATTAGTATGTAAAAGTTAAATTATGAGTACTCACGTATCAATATTGAGATTCAATATTGCAGGAAAGGTACGTAGACGCAACGGAGATGATAAACACTATATTGACCTCACGAGCATACCCATGAACCATACCCAATCACCTCCATAGCTATAACCCATAATTTCCTTAATCCAATCCCACTCGAAAAACAATTTCAAAATCACTCGAACAGCACTCTGACGTAATATTTTATGTATACTAATAATATCTTGAAATAATACGGAGTAAATATATATATGTAAATCGATTGAGAGAGTTTAGAGAAAAATATTTTCAAGTTTCTATGAAATAATGAAACCTATTGAATTCTATTTATAATAGATTTTTGAATTATTAAAGTGAATTATTAAAGTATGAATTATTAAAGTGAATTATTAAAGTGAATTATTAAAGTATGAATTATTAAAGTGAATTATTAAAGTATGAATTATTAAAGTGAATTATTAAAGTTAAAGTAAAGTAAAAATAAAGTAAAGGTAAAGTTTAAGTATAGTAAAAATATAAAACTATGTACGTATAATACGCGTATAAATATATATAATATTAATTTAAATTGTTATATATATTTAATAAAATAAAATATAAATATCGTTATCTTTATCATACTGGTTAAGTAATGAGCTGTAAAAAGTGGTTCTAGATATTTATAAAAGTTATATACGTTTTAATAATAAAGTTCTTTTTAAACTGAAAACGTTTTTGTACGTTTGAAACTAAATCAAATAAATATAATAATTTTGTTTTCCAAAACCAAATATATTTTTAAGAATCATTTTGTTTAAAGGTTAAAATAATGGAAATCGTTATATCATAAAATGTTTTAGAAAAGTAGAATCATATATATTCATAATAGGTTTCAAGTTTTTAAATTACAGTTTGTTGGTGAAGCATGGGATAAAGTTCAAAGGTTAAATAAACGTATGAAATCATCTTAATGAAAAATGTCGAGTTACTTAACTTGTCGATATCCAACATCTAAGTTATTTACACTTCACGTTCTTACTTATGAATGTTGTCAAAAACAATAGATTTCTTAAATCACAGTGGACCTCATAACATAGACCCGTAATCATATCATAATGTATCTAATAAATCAATCATTTGATATTATCTTCTAATTCCATCGATAAACATATTGAAACAAATACGTTCATGTAAAGTATTATACGTTTAATACTTTATTAATATTCTCAAGTTATAATATATATATATACATATATATACATATTTATTTATATATAACGGTTCGTGAATCGTCGAAATTTGGTCGAGGTTATAATGAATGTATGAACACAATTTAAAATTCTTGAGATTTAACTTAACAAACATTGCTTATCGTGTCGGAATAATATAAAGATAAAGTTTAAATTTGGTTGGAAATTTCCTGGTTGTCACAGCATTCGAGTCGTCGGGTTCATCAAGATTATTATTTAGTCAATTATAGTTGAATATATTATGAAATGATTTGCATGTCATCAGTTTTCGATATAAAGCAAGTTTGTCTTTTAAAAACAAATGCAATGTTTGTAAAATGTATCATATAGAGGTCAAGTACCTCGCGATGTAACCAACTATTGTGAATCGTTTGTAATCGATATGGACTTTGTCCGGATGGATTAGGACGGGTCCTTTCAGTTGGTATCAGAGCGGTGGTCTTAGTAAACCGGGTCTGCATTAGTGTATCTAACTGATAAGTCGTTAGGATGCATTAGTGAGTCTGGACTTCGACCGTGTCTGCATGTCAAAAGTTTTGCTTATCATTTTTGTCAGAAATCATTTGTTTATCATCCTTAGTAAATTACCTGCTTATTATTCTTAGTCTAGACACATCTTATTGCATTGACTGCATGAATAGTGTATAGACAAAATTCATATCTTAGCGTATCTACTAATTCATATCTTAGCGTATCTGTTATTGTTATCTTTACCTGACAGCTTCCGTAGATTCCTCCGTAACTTATGAGATTTTAGTATTACATATGCATATGTAAATTATGTATTGCAGGATACTAATCTACATCCTATGATCTATTTCTTATCGAAAATCCTTCATCTGATCGTACGAGATGAATCCTTCAACTAGTTCGAGTCCCTCGGATTTCGACAGCTATTCCGATAGTTATCCCGACAGTTATTCCGAATGGATAGTCATCTAAGCTCCGAAAGCAACGTCAGCAGAATGAATCAACCAATCATCCATCCCCAATTCATCTGATGGTTTCTTAGTCGACTTAATCAATGAAGACGCACAGAAGGCGATCCCTTCCACTAACCGAATTCATCTTTTGGCGAAGAATCTGAAGCACTTACCTGTGAACCTGTTCATAACACCATTTTCACCCTCATTTCTCGAATATCTCGCCACGACTAAATCATAACTCAGATTCTAAACCTTATTCATCCGCTCGTTCCGACCGACAATCATCCCGGAATAATACAAGAAGTCAATGAACTTCGCGCTCTAGTAATAAATTTTGAGAATATGGTGCAAAACGTACCAGCTCCAGCAACATCACCAGCATCAACATCAATACCAGTACCACCAACGACTCAAGTTCACATCATACACCTTAACATCTAATTATGTACCTCGAGTATAATCATCAATCTGCGAATCGTTCTACATCATTTATCTTCGTTCGACATGACGATTATGTAATCTTCAATGTTTTAGAGATTATATATTCTAGTTCTAACGGTAAATCAAATGAGATTAATATTATATTAACTCATTAAATCTATGATTACATCTGGAAAAAAAAATATGTCTGTAAGTATATTTTCATAAAGATTGTAATTAAAAATTCTTTCGTATAAACTGTTAATGGTGAAAATATTTTAACGGGTAGGTAATACCCGAGGAATATTTAGATTTCACTTTAATAGGTTATACTGTACATTCTTCGAATCTGATTCAACATCCATTTACTATCCTACTTACAGCTACAGAGATACAAATCCGTTCACCGCAGAATAACCATTTTTTTTTATTTTTTTTTATTCAATTTCATATTTGGATTTTGATTTATCACAATCCAACAAGTGGCATAATGAAGAAAACATTGGACAAAATAAAAATTGTTAGAAACAAACGAATTAACTAATTGAAATCTTGTTAAGAATCCACGCTAACTGTTCATAACTAACTGTTCCTAGCTAACTGATTACATTTTAGTTATCGCAGTTTATTTATTGCAATTTAATTATCGCAATTTTATTTATCGTTATTTAATTTCCTTTATTTACTTTACGCATTTAATTTATCGTCATTTAATTTCTGTTATTTATTTTACGCACTTCAAATATCGGGACAGGTATACAAGGTTTTGACATATCATATCGACGCATCTATATATATTATTTGGAATCACCATAGACACTCTATATGCAGTAATGATCGAGTTCTCTATACAGGGTTGAGGTTGATTCTCAAATAATATATATACTTTGAGTTGTGATCGAGTCTGAGACATGTACACGGGTCACGATACGTATTAATTAATTCGAATATTATATATTAAACTATATATGAATTATTGGACTGTAAACTGTGGACTATCAACTGTGGACTGCCGACATTGGACAATTAAAATGAATTAAAATATTGATTATAACATATGAAACTAAACAATTCTTCAAGTTTGCCACTTGATTTCATCTTAAACCTTATTTGTATCTTGACAATTCCATTCTGTGTTTAAACCTTTCATGATTCTTGAAAACACCTCAATTGAGAGGATGAACGAACCGAACTTCATCTACGGAAGGAAAAATTTATGCATATAGTTATGCACCTGAGAAACTCTCGACAATTGAGTAAAAGTTTAACACGTAGCCGCGTCAGATCCTTTGGCATTTATTAGCAAAAATAACTTTGCGGTCCCTTTTCAAAGTAGCCAATTTTGTCACAGCTCCAACAAGTTACCTTCGACTTTTCATTTGAAGTAGCCTTACTATAATCTTGATATATACGATTACCCTTTTTGATACCGGAGAATTCTTTTATATTCCATCATATTACCAGCAGATGTACCAGCAACCTCGTTGCTCCTTGGCTCAAATCTCTACGACAAATCAATATATTTATCTATTGAAGTCTTATCATGAACTCCATATATTTATCTATTGAAGTCTTATCATGAACTCATCGGTATTCTGTAACGATAATTACTATACCAAGTACCGGAAGGCATCAATTGATGATCTCGAAATTCTTAGCGATTCTACGACAACAATTTATATATATATATAAATATAACCTCTATCTCCTGGATGTACGAATTCCAATTCTGAAATTCTGAAAAGCACCCAGTCTGCAAATTAATGCTCTGAATTTTGAAAATGTTGAATGAAGCGACAAAAACTGTAAACGACCTCAACAGCTAAAAGTTGATGATAAAGAATTGTATGTTGGCAAAGCTCAGAAAAAGTTTGAAACTGAAAAACTGATTGAGCAAACTACGAAGGAGTCTCTGAACAAATCACAAGGACTAAACTTGTACATTAAGAATCCTGATGATTCTGTTTCTGATGAAATCTTTAGCGAATACCTTGCTTCTGACTCCAAACTCTTGCGGACAAATTTTCTTCACCATCCTTCGATATTAAGAATTCCAAGATATCATCGTAGCTTTCATTATAAATATCCTCTATATTTCTGAAGATATTTTTTTTAACTATTCTTATCTGAAATCATTAATCTCTTCGTGCTATCAGTTTTACATCATATAGAAACTGTTAGTTTCTATATTCTGTAAACTTTCGAGCTTAAAATATGTATGTTATTGAAGTAATGTTAGGAATTGATGCATGAGTTAGTATAATATAATGACACTGATCAACGTGATTATATTACAGTAAGTCATGCTGAGTTTCTAATGGGACGTGATGATTCACAGATCATAACATCATCATGTGACATGTTACATAACTCTTTCATTCTGCTTAACTTCTGAACATATCAAGAAAATATATTCTTGATAGTTCTATTCTCAGTGATTCAGGTAATTTGACAAAACAAATCGTGCAACTACCTTTTCTTTCTACCTTGTATATTATGATAATTCGAAACTCACTACCTATGAATTCTGGACCATTACTTGCGAAAAGTAAACAAAAGCATGAAGCTCCGAAATAGAAAGGGGGTATAAATCGCAGCAAATAAGAGAACGCATTAACTGTGGATAACAGTAATTATAGGAGACAGAAGCAGGGACATTGAAATATAAGGGAAGATATAAAATCCAACAACAACGCAGAAATTACAAACCTTGGATATTAATACGAATAGCAATATAAATACACGGTATAATTAAGAATAGTATCACCCCAAGGTAATAGTAGAAGTAAACAGATTCTTCTGATGGAAGATTGAAAAAAGGATGACAGAAATAATAATTAGGAAAATATTAGGGATTAGAACTGGACTAAGCATTTTCACAATCTTTTGGATGTATGAACTAAGAAAGAAAGTATAGGAGTGATGAGAATAATGGAACGGAAGAGCTTAATTTATAATGGAAATATCAGACAGAGTAATCAAGGCAAATCACCGTATTCAATTATAGAGATCTTAATTTCCTTACTCGCCGAAGAATCAAATCTTTTAGATTTCGAAGATTTTCTTTAAATCCCTTGAATTCCGGAATTCAACCCTGACTCTGTCAAAAGTTAAGATGAATCTTTACTTTCCTATTTCACTCTTTGATGATAGCTTCATTCGTACTCTTCGAATAATCGAATTATTTTTATCCATATTACTCAATGATGATAAAACTCAAGTTATCAACTCATATTCGTCATGAAAACATTTTTATTGTTAGCCATGACCACCTCACTCAAATTTTGGGACGAAATTTCTTTAACGGGTAGGTACTGTGATGAACCGAGAATTTCCGACCAAATTTAAACTTAATCTTACTGTGATTTCGATATGATAAGCAAAGTATGTAGAATTGAGTCTAGAAAATTTTGGAACAATGTTCATATATTCAATTGACCTTCGACCATTCTTGACGATTCACGAACAACTAATTGTAAATAAATACATATATAATTAAATGTATATATAAATAATAATTTGGAATGTTATTTGAAATATTATATGATTTAATGGTAGGAAATAAATATGTAAAATAATATGCGATGTAATAAAAACTATTATGTTATTAAATATATATATATATATATAGATATTTATATTTTATAATACTTGTAAATATATAATATTATATTTATTTATTTAAAAAGATATAATTAATATAATTATTTACTTAAAATTTTTAATTAAGATTGGTTATATATATAGAAAGAACATATATTAAAGATAAATGATTTTGAGCTTATTTGGTAAAAGTCGGTAACACTCGGTTGATGTTTTGTTAGTTTTAATATAGATATTGTACATGTTCAGGAAGGATTGAAACAAAAGTTGGACTGTAAATTGATTATGAAGATTTTAGATTTGTTAAATGTATTTTTACTTTTTTAAGTTTAAATATTAGTACTCCGTACATATAAATCGGAACAGAAAATAAATAATTTTCGAACCTTTTTTATCAGATTTCAAACAGATAATGAGTGAAATAATTAAATATGTTTAATCTAAAAATTTGAGATTTTTAGGGACACTTTTATACATTAACTGTTTAGCAATGGACACGATATCATATCTGTGATAATCTGTCAGCAGTAAATAACAAAACCTTCAGCTGCTTTAACTGTATGGTCACTGTTTCATTTCCATTCACATATTGGAAGTATTATTAAGTTATTATTATTAATTATTATTATTATATAGTAAATTACATATATATGTACCTACTACATATACAGGAAGTTAGAGATGATATAAACACATTCTCACATCTCTCATCCCATGGCCACCTTAGTCACCATCATCACTTGGTTTTATTTTTATTTTATTTTTTTCGTTGCTTGTCTCGGTTTCTCCAAGAACAAGTTTCACAAAATATCATCACCATTAACAAACCCACTACGACTTACCACCTCGAGCAACAAACAATCGCCAACATTTTCTCTCTCTCTACTAATGTTACAACCGGGAATCATGATCAAACATCTCTTTAAATTCTATTATTTTTTTTTTAGAGTTAAGAACCACTTTTCTTTTTCATAACCACAAGCATCCGCCACTTCATTATGAACAATCACCGGATACCACCTCATGCCACCTTCTACTTCTTTATCGATTTCTCTCTCCCTCTCCTACGTCTGCCTTGTTGAATCCGTGAACAAACCACCACGATTTATACTATGATCATGTTTCGATCGATGGACTGCTACCGCTATTCTCTTTCTATTATAGCTCATCACCACAAAAACCCAAATCGTTTGTTGTTGTTCCTGCACAATAAAACCCACCAAAACAGCCCCATCATCGTGGTTACCCTACTCGCTGCTATGATGTGGATTCGACAGTTAACCATAAACCAATCACCACTTTAATTCTGCCACACACCACCAATCACTACATCACCTTGAAGAGATTTCCAACCATTACACGTTTCTGTTGCTAATCGTGCAACAACAACAACCTTAGTTAATATGCAAACTGCGAAAACGATATGTTAAAGAAGATGATTAATGGTACGCATTTCGCGTAACTTAGCCAAAACAATACGAGTTCCGCGTAAATTTGAAGTATACAGCTTTCAACCTAAATGATCCACATAATTTTTCCTCATATTACGCCATTTGCGAAATTCTTGAACAATATCACTGTTATTGCCGTTTTTGTTTTCTGTTTTAATAATCAAAACCAAACCACCTGCTACTCGATCTTTTCTAGTTCTGTTACATTAACCAAGAAGAGATGATGAGGATAGAAAACATGAATGATGATGACGATGGGGAAACGATAATGGAAATTGATGATGATGAACGTGATTCGATAATGATGATGTTGATGATGATCAAAGACGAAGAATGTCGGCTGTATAATCCTTGCCCACGAATTACTTTTAGGTCGGGTTTAAAACTACATCAGTTGGACAGTTTTAATGATCGGGCCGTGATTTGTTTTGATTTGGGCCGAGTACTTGTTCAGCTGTTGGGCCAAAGGATTGGGCCAGGCTTTAGGGGTGATCGACTGAGTTTGTTAAAGAAGAAGGAGAAGATGAGAAACAGATTTAAGGGCAGAATATATTTATTAGTTTCGGTATAATTACAGAAAAGAATGGATAGTGCAATGGTTTAAAATGTTAGGAGGGAGCGGGAGGTCGCGAGTTCGAGTCCCGTCCTTGGCAGCTTATTTTTTTTTAATACTCCTAAGGTATTATTTGACATTATTAAGATTATTATTAAGTATTGTTATTGTTATTATTATCTTTATTATTATTAATAATATTTTTATTAATTCTATTGTTATTATGGTTAAGATTAATAATTATATAAGATAATATATATGTATGATTATTATTGTTACTATTAAAGCCGTAGTAATTATTATTATTATTATTATTATTATTATTATTATTATTATTATTATTATTATTTTTATTATTATTATTATTATTATCTATCATTTCTATTAAAACCATTATTATTAACAATATTAGTATTATTATTTTTAACATTATTATCCTTAATAGTAATATCATTATCATTAATTAGTATTATTATTATTAATATATCATTATTAGTAATATTAAAATATTTTAATGAAACACATATGTTATAAAATGATATCACTAATAGATACGTATATAAATTGTTCGATTACAATTACATGTTTTAATATATATAAAAACGATATAGGTTCGTGAATCCGAGGTCAACCCTACACTTGTTAAATGAAGTCATATGTATTTTTACTACAAAATACATTAGGTGAGTTTCATTAATCCCTTTTTAAATGCTTTTGCAATATATATTTTTGGGACTGAGAATACATGCGCTGCTTTTATAACTGTTTTACGAAATAGACACAAGTAATCGAAACTACATTCTATGGTTGGATTATCTAATCGAATATGCCCTTTTTATTAAGTCTGGTAATCTAAGAATTAGGGAACAGACACCCTAATTGACGCGAACTCTAAAGATAGATCTATCGGGTCCAACAAGCCCCATCTAAAGTACCGGATGCTTTAGTACTTCGAAATTTATATCATGTCCGAAGGAGGATCCCGGAATGATGGGGATATTCTTATATGAATTTTGTGAATGTCGGTTACCAGGTGTTCAATCCATATAAATGATATTTTTGTCTCTATGCATGGGACGTATGTTTATGAGAAATGGAAATATGAAATCTTGTGGTCTATTAAAATTATGAAATGATTATTTATGTTAAACTAATGAACTCACCAACTTTTTGGTTGACACTTGAAAGCATGTTTATTCTCAGGTAAGAAAGAAGTCTTCCGCTGTGCAATTGCTCATTTAAAAGATATTACTTGGAGTCATTCATGACATATTTCAAAAGATGTTGCATTCGAGTCGTCGGGTTCATCAAGATTATTATTTAGTCAATTATAGTTGAATATATTATGAAATGATTTGCATGTCATCAGTTTTCGATATAAAGCAAGTTTGTCTTTTAAAAACGAATGCAATGTTTGTAAAATGTATCATATAGAGGTCAAGTACCTCGCGATGTAACCAACTATTGTGAATCGTTTGTAATCGATATGGACTTTGTCCGGATGGATTAGGACGGGTCCTTTCAGTTAAATCCTCAAATCTGGCTCAAACGCGAAAAGACCAAATTACCCTTGAACTTCATTTGAAATTACAAGAATCTGGTGCCAGTTCGTGTAGTATGCCGCGCCGCGGCATTAATGGTCGCGCCGCGACCTTTGCCTGAGTCTGGTGCCTTCTTTACCACAATTTCTGATCTGAATTCTAGTTGATTGCCGCACCGCGGCCTCATTTGTCGCGCCGCGACACACGGCGTGATCTGAGTAATTTTCTTGCATACAAGACCTCAACACCCGAACATGTTCCGAACCCTTCATACACCTATCGTACATACACAATACACCTATAAGTCATGTACGGGGAAAACGGGATGTTACACTCGCGATGTAACCAAATGTAATGTATTCGTCCAGATGGATTAGGACGGGTCGTTATAGTAGACTCTTCAATGTGAACAACTAATCTGATTCTGTTTGAAATAGAAAAAAATGTAAATATAAATAATTAATAAGTTAAATAAATGAAGATTATAGAAACATCGGGATATGACAAAAACTGAATACTTGACATTAAGTAAGTACACCATAAATCTTATATGCCATAAGCAATGATACCGTGGGTTAACATCAGTGACAGGTCCATAATTATCACATTCATATTCAGCTTTCGAAGCATCAGAAGGGAACCTTGGACCGGCATATTTGTGGCACTTATTACATGCAAATGTGATCCATCCTTCGTCCTCATCGATGAAAGCAACCTTAGCCTTAACAACATACTTACCAAGCTGCTACAATTATAAAGAATATAAGTATATGTGGAATGTATCAACAGATTGCATTATAAGATAAAAATTCTTTACACATTTCTGATAGTTTGTTAATATATCGAAATACGTACCTCAAACATGTTCTGGAGCTGTTTGCAAGTTATAACTGAGCATTTATTCCAAAGTTTCAATTGATCATCCGATGAGGGTGTTACATTAGCAGTTGAAGAAAGTTTTTGTAGAGTCCTAACCTGAGTATCCAGAGGATAAACAAAAGATCACGAATAATAAATATGGTTATATATATGTCGCATCAATATATTTATGGATATTAGATCTAAGATATAGAATTAGGAATGTTATTAGTATAATGATTATATACCGGGTGGTGCAACAGCAACAGTCTGAGTGTTAGGAACAGTGGTAACATCAAAATCACGACGCAACTTATCGTCAATTACTTGAAAGACTTCTTTGTCATCAGTCACATTCTCAACCGTCAAACCGGGGTAATTGAATCGCAGATTAAAATCAGAAACTTTAATCTGCCACACATAGGGATTCAGCAAAATTTCATTAAACTCTGCAGGGAATTTTTGTGGATCGGAAGACTGTGGACATGAAATCAAATCATTAGGTTGGCAAGAATAACATATCAGTTTAAGATATAATGTTTTGAAGCATATTTGATATTCAAATAATGCAATATGTTAAAAAACCTGATCTGCCTTCTCCCTCAACCACGAAACACTTTTCTTCAACATCTTAGATAGCTGAGAATCGAACAAAACTAATGTGCACTCTCCAGTAGCATCCACAGCTCTAATAGTTGTCCTAACTCTGAACATTTATTACAATTGTTACCGAATAATATAATAATAATAAAACTAATGATATTATAGATTGTGGTAAAAAATTAGAAAAAACTATTATTGTTTTAAATAATATCTAGGGAAAACATTTTCAGCAATTCCACAGATTTCACAATCATAAGCAGTCTGATTGGAATCAACACACAACCTAGGTGCAACTTTCTTGTTGCACTTAGTACAAGTATAAGTAACCAGCCTTCGTTGACATTAATCTTCTGAACACGACCCCTTATAACACAGCTAGTAACCTAGTAGATAACGTATTTGAAAATCAAACAGTTGCAATATACCATACTATATTTTAACAAAATATGAAATTGAATTTAACGAACGCAGATGTAACAATATTGTATTGAATATTAGATTGATCCGATAAGTCAATCATAGCACACCTCAGTGATTTGAAGCAACTCCTCCATAGTTTTTGGTTGATGTTTTGAAAATATATCCACGGCAGTTTGTAAGATAGTTTCGATTTCCAACTCTGGAACTTTAGTCTGACCTTTAGTTGAACTTTCAGCAATAACATCACACCTGTACAAATACGTAGTTTTTATTAAATAAATTATATATTTGTATTTTTTTTATTTTTTGCATTGTATTAAATTGTTTAAGTACGTGGTAAACCATAAATTCAACACTGTAAGCATCTTAAGTTGTTTTACGTACTCGGACTTAAAAGTTCGAATGGGTGCAACATCCTCGTTGATGTAAATGCAGCAGCCCCACAATTGATTTGAAACCTGAGCAAACCCTGCTAAGATAGTTTTTTTAATTACAGATATCTACTCTTTATACTATGAGCCAACTAATATAATTTTGTGATGTACTTTTTATTGTACCTTGCCAATCACGAACTTTGCAGTTATGGTGCAGGACATCGATTGGCACATCAGGATGTCTGTATTCAGACACAAAATCAAAAAGCTTGGACGCATGTTGAGACCACAATGCACACTTGCGACGATCTCCACTGTAAGATACAAATTTCAATCAAATTTTATATATGAAAGTAAACATGGTCAGTGTAGTGAATATGGTACAAAAAAATTAATCGGGTTATATATTTTAGACAATTTGACAAAAAGACTGAATCTAAATTCACCTGCTATCAGACATAACAAACTCAATTGATTTAGTGTCGACCCCTTTTTCGCGCTTAACATGGAGCGGATTCATTTCGATCAATCGACCAACAACATCTGCATAAGGAACAACTTACATTATTACATGTAAATAACATGTTTTTATAATCTTAGTTTGATGTATTTGATATTAGGTTAATTAGTCATTTAATAGCTTTAAGTTTTCGTTGCACAGTATTAAATAAACATATACCGAAAACTTGAGAAGTGTTAATCTTCCACTCAATGAGATCACGAAATGACACGGTGTTAAACCCGTCAGATAGCGGTACAAAAGGTTGACATCGAACCACATTGGTGTTTCGATACAACATTATCTTCCATGGATGATTAACAATCATGACCTTATCATCACATGCAACAACTCCGAAATTGGATAAGTCAAAGAAATCTCCTTCTTTGATAGTGTTGATAAAAAAAGGAATCAAGTTCTTTGTAACAGTAGCGCGAACTTTGTTACCCTGAAATTAAACATTTTATAATGAAGTATTAGATAACAGTATTTCAAATGAATTGTCAAGGTTGACTGCAATCATGTAGTGGGCTTCTTAACCTTGTTGACCAAAAATGACAGTAACGTGAATGATAATAGTTGTAAAGATATGTTGAAGAAATTGGTTGTATATCATGATATGCTTGATTGTTTACTGATGAAAATTAGTTTTATGGCATGAAAGTTTACGCATATGTTTGTAGTTACAATTGGTTTTCCATTTTTTTTTTTTGTACATGATGAGATAAATGATTTATAAAAAATATTTATACAAAATATGTTTTATTGTTTTGCAAATATACACAGGTACACACAAAAAATTAACTAAACATTAGTAATATGGCAGTTACTTTATTCATATCAGGTTACATATAAACTATATAAACTATAACTTATTATTACTTCACTATAATGTCATAAATAAATCAGTTATAAGAACATCACCAAGGTTAATTTCATATTATCCTGTATGTACAAAGGCAGAATATTCTAATTCTAATGTCCTAATAGCATATCCTAATAGCATAATATCCTATTAGTTTAAGAGATAAATCAAATACAGATTGCAACATATTATATAAATCATAATTTATTATTAGAATAAGAATAAAATAATTCCATATTACAATTTACAAATTTCATAGGATAATATGTGGAAGTTCTAAACATATCAATAACATTCCGTTGTAAAATTATGTAGCAAAACAAAATAAATTCTACCTCATAGTCGATGAAGATTAACTCGTAGGACATAGCCGACACTGGATTATTGAAGTATGTTTTTTTCCAAGTAAGAAACACCTTAACATGAACACGAGTTTCATTTGTGGCTTGATTGTTGAGCCGTTTCAGAGGTCTAAACTCTCCCGCAACTGCCATTTTTTTAAGTGAATTTTGTATGTGTAAAAGAATGTTAATAATGAGAACCGATGGCTCATATTTATAAGTGGTTGCCTACATTTTTTAAAAAAACCATTGGAGGGAAACGATGGCAGTTATTGATTTACAGTTTTAAGATACAGTTCCAGAATAGAGAGCAGTTGTAAGGGATTTTTTTTAAATAATTTTAAATATAAATATAAATTGTAAATAAATACTAAAAAAATATGTATAATAAAAAATTAAAAAAAAATTATACAATAAATCATTAATCACTAATCGTAAAATAAAAATAAAAATATAATTAATTTACATTTAATTTAAATAAATATAAAAATAATCAGGAACAAAACCGAATTATGCATATCTAATTTTTGATAAAACCAGCAAAATTATGACAACTAATTATTAAATTATTGTGAAATCGATTGAAGTAAGCTAACTTGCAGCTATATTTATGAAACACGAATATCAGATACCTTCGTTTGAACACACTTGAATGCAAACGGATGATTCGATCAAAGTCTGGAAGATAAAATAGAATAGGGTTTAGATTAAAGATGCATTGATTGAGGATTTGATTCTATCAAATCCAAGAAAGCAACATCAGACTTGAATGCGTATAGCATATTTAATCAGTGTCAACAATGGAAAACTAAATTAGCGTTATAGGTTTACTTCGATTGTATCTGAAATTTGGATGTTTATGCGGCGTGTGATTTTTGAAGGTTTGTGCAGAATGAATTGAGCGACTCGGGTTGTTGTTTTAGATGTTAAAAGGGTAATTTAGGATAGTCACATAATTCTGACATAAGAGAAGGTATTCTGACATCTGATAAATATCATCCATTGGATTTTCTTCAAAAAAACATCATCTAAGGGTGGTGATTGGCGCCTGTCTTAAATTTTTTTAAAAATCTTAAGTAAATAATACTTTACTATAATAGATAGATAGTGTAGAAGTGTAGATGTGTAGATGTAGATATATATAAAAAAATCCATGGAATACAGAACCAGTGAAAAATAAATAGCAGATTCCGATTTATTAATATGGAATAAATATCTATATACCTTTTCTCCTTTCACAAATCCATTGAAAACTGAATCGACAACTCTAAATTTTCTTTCAATTCCAAGAAAATCTTTCAAATAGCTAACCATATCAGTGTAAAGATATGCATCAATTAAACATTACGAGTATAAATCAACCTAAATACCGTCTTCGTTCACTAAAGTTTTTCAATTCAATTGTTGAATCTTGATTAGGGCTTTCGAATCTGCTTATCATCCAGATTTTTACTGTCTGAAAGTTTCTTCTTTAAATTCTTCATTGTATTTCTTTCTACTTCAATCTTTTAGTTTGTTGCATTCATTAATTTTCTCTACATTTTACAAAGCATGAAATACAAATCTGACGTGTCACACTCCTAATTACCCCACTAATTACTGTCCACGTGTAATTAACTCTGTTAATTGCAATTAAACCAGTAAATAACCAAAATAATACACGTGTCCAAAAAGAGTCGATCATATTGGTTTTACAAACAATATCGCTTCTTAAACACACCACCCTCCTCTTTCTTCTTAACAGAAAAACCCCAATCTTCAAACCGTCGATTACGGCTGACTTCCACCGTAAATCATCACGCCGCTATCACTAATTAATCTGTTGCAATTTTATCATCTTAACGGTACCAATTTCATAAATTATAGCCACTTTTTTCAAATCGCCGAAAGGTTATTCGTTACGCCTTATGAAGAACACGGGGATTACAGCCTGTTTTTAGCAGTGCTTTAATTCACTGCTTTTTAGTCGATGTTTTTGATTCTAAAATTGGTACAAAAATCAACGTATGTATCTTTATTAGGGTTTTTAAATTTTATATAATTTCTCAGGTTTGCTAAAATTTGCCGGAGATAATTTCCGGTAACTCATCGCGTATGAAAAACCCTACATCAATTTCACAGGTTTGTTACTATCAACGATGAATCCATAAATTTTACAAAGAATATTTTTGTAATTGCAAATGTTGTTAATTAAAGTCAATTTGAAGGTCTCTATTTAGTTGTAGGTGGGTATTAAGCGAATAAGTATAACCCCGTTTTCATTCTTCTATTCGTAGATTATTTTACAGAATTTCGATTTCTAGGATGAATTCAATTTTCAATTTTATGTGGTTAAATATGATCTATCATTTTTGTTTCTAATGGTTCTTGGGTCTAAATGCTCAAATCATACGGGTTTTGACATGATTCAATTAATGATCGTCATATAGAAGCACAATGTGTTGTAATAACTGAATACGCTTCAAGTTCATAATTGATCAATTAGGTTTACATATCTTTGGCCGAGTTGGGTAAACAAATAGGTATGTATGAGTTGAATTTACAAATTTACTTTTTCATTAAATTGTTTTTGGATTTACATCGGCCTGGAAATACTTAATACGCTTCAAGTACATAATTGATCAATTAGTTTTCCCACTGTTTGTAAATGCATACTGATGTCGTTGTGAGCATCTAAATGCATTTGTGGTTGTGGATGTGTATGTTGTTAACGGCTTTATTCCATAGTAAGTTGCTTTATTAACAATTGCATATTGTTAGTGAACTGTTTGGGTTGTTAATAGGTACAAAGTATTAAGAACAATCACTCACCAATATTCACTTGTATCAAGTGTGCAATAGCTAATGAATTAGAAAGGCCAGAAACATCAGTTAACAACCAAGAAACTTCACCACAGTTTGTTGCTCTTATTACCCCTCCAAGTGTTCTGTTGTATATCTTGCCTGTTGCTACTTTACTGAAGGTATGCACATCAGTAGATGTTTGTTTTTGTAATGGACGTTTAGCTTTACCGGTTAGATCTTATTGGAAGCTTTATATTCTTCGAGATTGTTTTATGATGCATTTCGACAAGACGATGATGATGTTTGTATTTTGGATGATTGGTTACCTGCAAAACTCCACCGCCAAGTAGGTCGACTGCTACTGTGCCCATATCAAGGTTTGATTGTGTTTATATTTCGTAAGAAATACTAATTTTCAGCAATTGATATGGATTTTCTCTAAAGAATCATTTTTTAGGTAAACAATATGAGATTCATGGGATATTTGTTTTCAAATATGAATATAAAGAATGATGATTATCTTCAAAGTTGAGTTAACGGAGTGATCATTTTCTTAGTTGTTCTACAACAATAGTGAATTTACTTAGACATTTTCATTTTTATATCTATTCACGTTTATAATTGTGATAATATTGCGAAGATTATTGGCAGAGTATTGTTCTTCAATGATAGGTATGTTATGTTTATTTCAGACCTTTCTCCAAACCACTCTCACATACATGGGTAAGAATTTCAGAATATGAAACATTTGATTACCTTTTCTCCATGCGTAGAACTTGTGTGATATTTGTGTGTTTATGATATTGGCGTTCTACACAATATAGGTTTTGAACAGGTCTCGAGATATAGGCCATTGGATTTAAAACAATATTTTGAGATTTTACACAAGTATATCTCGAACGTCTCTTAACAAGTTGGGTAACTCTCAGTTTGGGTATCTGTCTTCTTTGTATGTATCTTCCTGCCATTGAGTTCTAACTTAATACATTATTTTTTAGGACTGTAGATATATCTGGGTTTGGTAGTAGATAAATTACATTTGTGGAGGTGGTTATACTGAATGTTTTTTCAGTGCTTTAAAATCCTGTGTTGGATGGAATATTTGGAATCGCGCTGCTGTGCGGTTTCATTTGACGGGATCAAGTCATGGTAGCGCTTTTGGAACTTGTGTCATTAGTGGTGACTTATGCCTATGCCTGGCAAACAGGTCAGGTTGGGTCGGTATGGGTAACGGGTCAAAATGGTTTTGGGTTGAAATGGGTCATAGGTCAAACGGGTCAATTTTTAAACAGGTCAATATGGGTCAGGTTGGTCGGTTTGGGAAACGGGTCGAAACGGGTCACATGTCAAATGGGTCAAATGGGTTACATCGCTTTTTTTACATTTATTACATTATTTTAGTTATTATTATTCATTAAATATACATAAGAAACATTAATATACATTATAATTGATATATACATGAATGCTTTATAAATGTTTGACGAATGAAACTTTTTATGCTCGACCTATTTGACTCGAATTTGAGTGTTTGGGTCTCAATTGCGAGGTATACTTATGACCACCACGAATTGGAGAATATTATGACCATGATCATAATGGAAAGTGAGGAACTCAAGGTTTGGCGGAACTCAAGGTTTGGCTTTGTGATATAAAGTCTACATCAAGATCTAAATAATATAATCATATGGTCCGAGATGTGTTTTTCACTGAGAATTAGATTACATTATTTCAGTACAATATAATTTGGGAAATCTTATAATTTAATGCATAACCTATTACCTTACATTTTGCAGTTATATGACCATAGTTGACCACGTTTAATCGATGTGATTATGCTATCATTTAGTTTAGTGCATCTGTACTCCTAATGTATAACATGTTTTGCAGGCATCTACTTTTATCCTCTCGGGTGATATGAAATGGCATGAAGCTTAAAGGCTAAATTTGTTATATCTTAAAGTAACAAATTTATTTGAACTAACATGTTTATATATTTTGTAGGAATGCTATTCATTATGAGAAGAAAGGGGATCTAGAAATGATGAAACAGGTAATTATAATGCAAAATATAGGGGTAATTCACTAAACTATTATTAAGCTTATTAATGCAGAATAATTCAACAATGATTATGCTCTTATATGTTTATTTATCTTTACTGTAAGTAGATTATATATATTACTTATTAGTAATTAATTTTATTTGTGTCGAGATGTCCCTACGTATTATGCTTATACTCTGTTGTGTTTTTGTTTGCTGGTAATACAACCATTGTGCCTAAATGCCTAAGGACTAAAAAGGCGCAATAGAAATGCCGTTGAATGCTTAACAAGTAAGTTATGTAATTTTCAACTATAAAGAATTGATATATATTTATTTCTATACCTACACTGATCTAATGAAGCAAGTTTCCTTTGAATTTCGCATACATTGAATTTTCATGGTAAGCGCTATGTTTACATACATCTTAATTATAATAATGCTCTGCATACAATTTCGCAATATGGGTTTTATTTGGTGAGTATTTGACACTAATTTTTGTAAACCTATTCTTTATTGTTACATATTTATTTATGCTGAAGTTGTCTAACTTTATGGGTAGGTGTTTCAGTAAAGCTTATTTTAGAAAAGATGCTTATAGTTGTAATGTGATTTTCGTTACTAATCTTACTTAGTAGTTGTACTACTATGTTTGGGTTCAAATAAGTACCCTATTTGTTTTTATCACTAATGTAAGTCGATATTAGACTAAATTTATGTTCTCCTTTTATGTACGATATATAAATATAAATTATAAATATAATATTATATAATTCTTATTTATATGTAGTAAGAATAACATATTACAATAACAATATTCACTGTCAATAAAAATTAGTGTTAATGTTGAACTAAAAAATCGTGAATGTTTTTAACTATTCATGACACTTTTACACAAATTGTTATTTACCACATGGTACATGTAGGATTTTTGATATTAAAACACTTCTCTTAAAAGTAGAGAGGGGACTATGTAATAACAATGCTATTTTGAAAGAGGATGATTACATTCACATAATAGATATGTATAAATTTTCATCATACCTTAATTTTTATGGTGTAGTGAGTTTGTGATGAAAACTGAAAGACTCAATAAAAATGGAAGGTAAACTTCAGTCTCCTTTGTATGTTTCTAGCCGACTTAACTGTTATTCACTTAATATGCTATATAAGATGAGTTGTTTAAAATATTCAAAAAATATTTCTTTTGACAACCTTTCTAACTCACTTATGACATTGTTCCAGTCAGATGTAAATGCACATATGATTTGGTGACTTGGTATCCCTTATGAGGTATCTTGAAGTATCAGATGGAATTATAGAAATGATGATGATGATGATAAAAAATCAATATCAAGAAGTTATAAGTAGTGAAGAGGATGAGGTTTATGTAGATAAATTAGTGTGTCATGCTTGGAGGATTAATGATGATGAACACCAAATCGAATTAGATAAGAAATCATTTTCGAAATAATTAAAAGGTTTTTTTTTTTTTTACCTGAAGCAAGATTGTATTCTCAAACATATTATTTGGGGAGTTTAGCTTACTCCTTACCTCACATTGAGTTACATTTAATCTATCCAATTATTATATCTATGCATGCATATTAGGTGTTTGTTGTAATGGCTTTTCAACTTTAATCATACGTACATTTACGTTTTTAGATTGTTTGATTAAGAGTTGCCGTGTAACGCACAGGCTCTTAAAGGCTAGTTATTTACAATTTACTCACTTAGGGTTTTTGATTTTGTTTTCATGTATCATTTGTTCACTTATCAGAAGGTAGGATCAAAATGGGGATTGTGTTCAGGTAATATTTCAATTTCGAATTTACCTAACAAAGGTTTTATGTAATAATAACGAACATGGGTTATATCTTTGGTCAAGGAGATGGATGAGATTGAATCCGGAAAACCACTGCTAGCTTTTTTATCAACTTCACCAAATCACAATAATGGTAGCAGACCAACAAGATTTGTCGAGATTTGTTGTCTTCAATAAAAGGTAAATGTAAACCGACTATGTGAAGCCTACCTGTTATGAACTTTTAAAATTTCAATATGCCATGTGTTACTAATATGTATTATGTGAAGCCTACCTTAAACATATTTAAAAGGAAATGAGCTGCATTTGATTCAAGGCATGTACTATCCTTTTTCCAAATTTGTAAAAATTTAGTTTTAACTTTTTTATGGTTAAGAAATGTAATTGTAATTGGTGTTATTTTTATAAAAGGGTTTTAGATGCCTGATATTATTATGCGTTCGAGATTTGTTATTTGTAAGATGAGAAAACATCATAGTGGTTAGATTTGCAATGGCCTCGGGTGAGGTTTTGACTTTTGAGAAGAATAAACATTATCCCGTGTCAAGATGTGTTTTGAGGTATGTATATTCATGCTCAAATACTGAAGTGTTTTCCTGATTGTAATTTATCATCACTTGGTGTTACTATTGTTATAGAGCTTGAATGATCATCACATGGTGCTGGATACACACCTTTCGAGAGGTATGTATATTCATGCTCAAATACTGGAGTGTTTTCCTGATTGTAATTTATCATCACTTGGTGTTACTATTGTTATAGGGATTGAATGATCATCACATGGTGCTGGATACACACCTTTCGAGAGGTATGTATATTCATGCTCAAATACTGGAGTGTTTTCCTGATTGTAATTTATCATCACTTGGTGTTACTATTGTTAAGCTTGAATGATCATCACATGGTGCTGGATATACACCTTTAAACATTTAGTATTTTAATAGGCATTATGCAATAATAGAGGTTATTTTTTTACATTTAGTATTATAGTAGGCATTATTTGATAATAGAGATGCTTTGATATGAGATTCGGTTATACTTGAACAAGAACAGTAGTTCTACTTTTAATTTAGTTCAACGTATTTTGTTATTCTTTATATAGTTAATCAGCTTTTTTTTTAAAAAAAATTTGGACAGTGAAACTGTCTCGATCGAATGCAAAAACGCAACTATTGTTCACAGCACAATCACATGTTATGGTTTGAGGATGTTTTGCAAGAAGATATTATAAAAAACAGTAGTAAGTTTCATCCTTTATATTGCTGGTACTTTTAGTGACATTACATGTTTCTTGGAAAGTTGCCATATATTTGGATGACCTTATATGTAGTCATGAACTTATGGTCGAGGAAACCTAAAAGATGCATTTTCTAACTACCTTTTAATTGGGTCCTCTATCTCATACGTCATATCTAACTCTTATCTAACTCTGTATTTGTGTTTGGGTTCCTTACCGCTGAGCCAAATTAAGGTTGGCTCGCAGAGAGCTATATTTGCAGTTGAAAAATTATTGATGGAGATGAATTTTTGTATATGCTGCAATAGAAGTTCATATGGTCTTTTTTTTATATTCCATGACTGATCAAATTTTTTTTTTTTTTTTTGGTTGCAGGCATATGTTTATAGGTATTCATAGGATAAATTGATTAATAAAAGTTAAACCCAAGCTAAAGTATCTAATCGTATTCAGGTGACAACTAAATTTAACTACACCTGAAGCTATGCAAACTTGTTGTATACTAAATATTATATGAAAGAGCACCTATTATATAAAAGGGCAGTATTATATGCTTATATTATCTTTAGAGATATTTATGATTTTTTATCTTGTCATTGATTGTTGGTGCTATCGAGGTCGTTTAAATTAAATACTTTATGTTGTGTGTAATGGTGATTCATGCTGCTAGAATATGAAGATGGAGATTTCAATAAGTCATTGCTATTTTTATTTTCTATTTAAAAGGATTATTTATTTAAATCGGAAAGTTGAAGAGTTTATTGTCACTTTATTCTGTTTGCCTTAAGACTAATTTATTTTACTTATCTTTTCCTTCAAAAAAGTACTTCCCTCTTAATTATGACGTTATATATATATATATATATATATATATATATATATATATATATATATATATATATTATCTTATCTTATCTTACTACTATACATTATATACCTATATCTAAAAGACATAGGTTAAATGAATAGTAAGACTCCTTTTTCCAAATTTCACAGACTTAACGCCCTAACTTTTATTAAAATACAAATCGAACCCTCAATTTACTAACTTTTTTTTTTACTAACATTCAATTTCCACACACTTAATCCCCTAACTTTTATTAAAATATAAATCGAGCTCCCACTTTATACGTATATTTTTTTCAAATTTCACAAATTAACCCCCTAACTTTTATTAAAATACAAATCGAACCCCCACTTTACTAACTTTTTTTAAGGCACATGTTGAATGAATAGTACTACTCCTTTTTTCAAATTTCACAAACTTAACGCCCTAACTTTTATTAAAATACAAATCGAACCCCCACTTTACTAACTTTTTTTTTTTTTACTAATATTCAATTTTCACAAACTTAACCCCCTAACTTTTATTAAAATACAAATCGAGCTCTCACTTTATACGTATATTTTTTTCAAATTTCACAAACTTAACCCCCTAACTTTTATTAAAATACAAATCGAACCCCCACTTTACTAACTTTTTTTTTTAAATAAAACCCGAACGCTAAAAGAAGCAACTTTCACAAAAGGAACAACCCTTCAATGTTAGATGTCGAAAAAAATTCTTTTTTACAAAATAGATCAAGACTTTTTTAACTCGCATTCAAAACGGAGCCCCCGGCGCGAAGCGAGGGCTACACAACTAGTTACTACTATACATAAAGAAGTTTTTTTCCATCTTTCACTTCCCGCTTCTGACACGTGTCATCATATAAGTCGCGGAACACATAACAGGTCGGGTCACCCAGTTGGTTCGGGTTTCATCCCATCTACTTGCCAGACACTTTTCAATTGACACCACCTGCTTCCACCCTACGCGGTATCAACCTCACCAATTGACACCACTTGCTTCATTACACGTGCTGTTGGCCAATTGCCACGTCTAGCATTTTAATTCGACCAAATTATAACTTGTCGTCTGCTGAATTTTGTGATCGATCAATTCCCTTTACAATTTACCTTCTTCTTTGTTTCTTTCTCGCTTCCGCTGGGCATCTTCCGCCCAGAAAAAAATCATTTATGAACCCTAAAGTGTAATTTAGATATCTTTTGTTTCTTATGCCTCTATTTATTAATTCTTGTTGTTGTGTTTTAATATGTATGTTAAAGTTAAATGTTAATATTAATGTTAATGTTAAAGCTGATCGTTGCTGTGTTTGAATTTGTTGTTATTTATTGTTTGTGACCTAAATTGGTTGTCAGTGTTGTTGTTGTTACTTGGTATATACTCCGTATATGTTTCTAATTGTTGAATTCTTAATTGATCGTCTATTTCTGTCATCCAACAACTTCAATATCATTATCACTCTACCAGGTAACCTTCTTTAATGTATCTCTCTCCTTTTTTAATTATTCACAATTATTATATACGACCTGGTACTTGAAAATCAAGGCTCGCACATAAGTTGATTAAAAATTATAACTGTGATGTGTGTATCTATTATTTACGCTTAACGTTAGGTTAAAAAAGGGTATGTTGATATGTATTGTAAGCCAGTAGATTGTTTCATGAGATACTTGAGATTAAGCCGTTGTAGTTACAGATTTTAAAGAGATAAATGTGTCTAAAGATGTCAGCATATGGTCATCATGTAGAATCGAGTATATGCCTCGTTGTTTCTTGAGTGCTGAAAGATCAGGTAAGTTTTTTTCGCTCCGAGTTTTTGGGTCGTCCATGTTAGGAAATGTATAGATTGAACATTTGATTTATTGATTCTTTATGTTTGATCTATATGTCATCTTGTACTGATATTATTTAGTTGGGATTTTGTTTTTTGTTAATGACTTTTTAACTGCATTGTCGGTAATTACGATCATGTAAAAGTAGTGAAGCTACAATTCTTGAGTCTTTAGTGTTTTGATTATTGCTAAGTGGCTGCTTTCACATTATGAGATTAATAGACTCGAAGTGTATACTTTGCTTTAAGTATGTGAAACTGTTGCCTTTATATAAATTAAAGGTCATTACTTGAAAGAGTTGAATATTTTCGTGTCATTAGTTGTGAATTACTTCAACATAATTAAGCATGATGATGGTGGTCATGGTGTGGTGTTAATGTATATAGATGACATCCTCTGGATCAGCACCTTGCATAGCCACCCATTGTTGTGCAACCTACTGTTGTGTAGGTGAATTGCGCATTTGTTAATCCTTACTTTACATAGGAGTCACAAAATGTAATGGACTAATGGGTTAACCTTTATTCAGAATTACTGTCTTGATGGAGATAAAAAGCCAACCAAAGAAGCAAATGCACAATTGGTTTCAAGTTTCAACACCACACAAGAAAGGATCAGACCTAAGCGGGTTTACGAAGGCATCAGGGATTA
The DNA here is from genome assembly GCF_046630445.1 of Rutidosis leptorrhynchoides. NCBI lineage: Eukaryota > Viridiplantae > Streptophyta > Magnoliopsida > Asterales > Asteraceae > Rutidosis > Rutidosis leptorrhynchoides. The sequence goes on along the minus strand of NC_092338.1, from coordinate 256,298,639 downwards.
CATCCGGTCTAATAAGAAAGATAAAGAACATTCTCTAATATCTGAAAAGGTTAGCACTACAAAACCAATCTAGAGAAGTTCCTGTCTATGTTTATATTCTTAAGGTAACATACACTACTATTTGCAAATGAGCTAACAAAATCTAGGATAGAATGTTGATGACACCTTAAAAGCGATAGGGTCATAGCTTACCTGAACAGAGGTGGACGATGTGGTTTTCTCATTTACGATAGTGTAGCAGCCCCACACGTTACTGGAAATCATGCTAATTTGGAGATGACTTCTTAAGCTATTTGTTGTAGCAGTTACTGTTGTACCAGTTAGCAATATCAATATTTTCAACTCATAATGAACCACACTAAATCTCTTTGATCCCAATACAATTAGTTGTAAGTGATTAGGACCCAACACCACATATTAATAGGAAGTGATTTGTAACGCAAAGAAAGTGATATGGATATGTATTTAAGTGTTTTGCTTATACATTGCTACTATAACTGACCCCTCTGTAATAGTTTATGGTTGTATCACTTAAAGATGCATCACAACAAGTTTTGGAAGAAGAAGATGATTTTTTAGAAGATTTAATTGAAATGGAAGACGAGAAATTACCTTTCGATGATCAACTATATTCAAATCATAGGTACCAACACCTTTTTTTTCCTATGGTTTGTTAAGTGTATAGTCTTGATACGGCAATTTCAACCCATTTATGTCAATGTTGGTTATATAACATCAACACTTTCAAGTATTTGTTTAAACATCGTTGTTCTTTCAAGTATTTGTTTAAATGTTGTTGTTTTCTATCTCATATAACTTGATGAATTATGTTAGTTTATCTACGTGTGATTATATAACGTATCGTTAAAAAAAATTCCTTAAAAAACCCGTGATTTCACGGATCTTTGCACTAGTTTCTTTTATTTTCCTTGTAATATTCTTGTAAATATTTTGAATTTTTTTAGCTTATCACTAGTTTTTTCTAATAAAATTTTCCAGCTGTTCGAAGAAAAGAAAAAACTACTGAGGATGAAACCAACATTTCAAGGTCGTAATTCAGAACTAGAACTTTAGTATTTGTATGAAATTAAAACTTAACACTTAATGAATTTTCGTATATACAAACTCTTACTTCATACATCTAATTGGCTATTTTGGATAAGAATTATAGAATATGATTCAAGAGATCTAAAATTTAAATCTTGTCCGCAAAGTCTTTTCATCTTAGGACAAATTGCTTAAGCCCCGATTCAATTTATCAAATTTGAACCTCTCATTTAAAACTGACCGTTTAAAGTTTCCTTAATTTATATACTTGTACATAAATTTTGTAGCTCAACAATTTCATTCGTAATCGAGTTATCTACTTCATTAAAATCTCGAGCCTTATATATTAGTTCCTACATATTACAATTACTTCAAAAATTCAAATTTCAACTATGACAGATCTGAGATCTCAATACTTCAAAGGCTAAAAGCTCTCAGATTCTTGTTTCTTAAATTTTCACAATTCCTTTAAAAGATCCGATTCCTTAAATATTATGATATATAAACTCCCCCAGTTTCTTTTTATCAATTAATCCATTCACATTTTAGTAAGTGTTGATCATGAATTTCGTTTTTTCTGTTAAGGATCAAAAACCTTATCATCTCTCCAACTCCATGACATCACCATTCCTATCATTTCAACACATATATCTATCTAGACATTGTATCTCGTTTTGAAGTATATCTAATTTTTATGTCATATGTGTCAATTAGAAAAATGTTGATGTTTTTAATTGGCTCGTGAAATTAAAGGAAATGACCCTTATAGAATACTCTCCAGAAATACTCTCCAGAATAATATGATATACTAGTGAAATGACCCGTGGAACCACGGGTTTGTTTAAACGAAACAGTTTAATGATAGGTACTAAGTGAACGTAAATGCTAAAGTTATTTAGTTTAATGACCCGTGAAATCACATAGTCCGACTAAGAAACTTGTCAGATGAACATTTCATCAAACACCTAAAATGCATATTTAACAATTCACATCCAATCATAAGAGATAATATTGGTTGTCATTTTATTTTAAAAATGTAAATTAAAATATAAATGTAGAATTTGTTCCTTTTGCTAACTTTTATACTTTCTCGTACTAAATTTAAAATAATTAATTAAAATAATTTAAAATTATTTAATTTTAATAATTAAAATAATTATTAATAAGATTTAATAATAATAATTAATTAATAAAATTTAATTTTAATTCAAAATTATTTAGATTAATGACATCATCCACCATGCTTAGATTTTTTTCTTTTTCTTTTTAATTTTTTCAATTAGTCTAATAATGACATCATAATTTTAGCAATATAATAGAAACTATAGAATAGATAGATTTGTATTATGTTGAAATTATCCATCAACCACCAATAGTAAATACATGTTTAATCCATACAATGCTACGAGTAAAGTTTATGGTTTGGTAGTATAATTACCAAAAAAATATTTTAAATTCACGTGTATATTTATCATTCATGAAATGAGTTGAATCACGACTATTCACATATGAAAAAAATGGGGAAAAGAATATATGAGTAACCGGATGAAGGATGGCATGAAGTGGCCAGAAACATAAGGGATGGAAGCGGAGGGCCCACCTTGATCGGTTTAACGTCGGCAGGTACTACCGGTGTGAAAGAACCCGAGGCTAGCCCACTGGTAACGAGCTGTAGCACAGTTCTTCTACTCATCTTCATTTCACCGTATTTGGATTGAGTTCTAACAAGTCCATCTCGAGTGCTGATGCTACGACTATTTTCAACAATAAGTGTGTGACACGTTGAGCCGCGGACTCGCGGAGCTGGAGGTTGCCTTTCAACACAGTTTGAGCGGAACCTAGCAATCCTGTTAAAGCCATGCCTCCAGTCATGAACTCTTATGTCAAGATTTTTCTTTTATCAAGGGAGAAATAATGTATGGTCACCATTTTATTAGATACTTTGGACTTTGGATATGTTTATAGTTATATGGTCAATATGGTCAATGGTTGAATGGTCAATCGTTGAATGGTCAATACAACAAATTGATAATTTATTCAGAAGTATCTTTACACATAAGTGTGAAATTTTTATTAAATTCTTCACACTTACACTTACAAAGGTGTGTATACATTTTAAATTTATAAGTGTACTAGTTTCATGACCCGTGAATTTACGGGTTGTTTCAAGAAAAATATAAAATAAGAATTGACTGAAAAGTTAATATAGAAAACGTAAAAGTTTTGGTCGAAATTACACTTAACCTTTAAATAAGGTCTTTCCACTTCTATAAGTTTTAACTTTGGTTCAAGATTAGGTCTTTCCACTTCTGTAAGTTTAACCTTTGGTTCAAGATTGTCAAATGTAGAAATACACATTTGAGAATTCTTCTTTTTCGTTGACAAAAACAGAATTAAATTAGAAATGAGACAAAGTAAAAAGAACAATACATAGAACAAAAGACGAGGTCTTGCCAACCAAGTACAACGGAGAATGAACAGAAACAGAATGTTGCTATCAAACCTAAATCTAAAACACTTTATGAGTTAAAATGCTAAATACTACTAAAAAACCCTATGCATAAAAACCAAAATGCAGCCTCCATGCATATGCATTGTAAAAGACTTGAATAGCTAAAACCAACTTTGTAACCCATCAAGTTGAACCTTATAATGATAAGATATATCCAAAAGGCTCTAAAGTACTAAGCGACCATAACGAAAATTGAATATTGACATGAAGATGGGAAACCAATGAACATAAAACCACATGAACCCTTTGATCCCTTTAGAATAAGTAAGGAACAACTACATTGAGGAGTACCTAGTAAAAGAACAAAGTAATCATAATAAAATGAAGTTGATTGAACATGTTTTATTTTCAATAGCTCCTAGCTCATACTTACAAAACCCAACATGACTCGCTCATTTTGTCATGTCTTGTAAAATCATAGACAAAGTATATAGCAATTCTTGCATCCTTACCCTTCTCATATATCTTAAACTTATTATGAATGACATTCCATTCTTGAACACCCCACTGACAAACATTGTTGGTTCAGTGTGCATATCATAACACAAATCTATAGTACCGATTATGTACAGACCTATGGGATCACACACTTTAGCATTTAGACACCAATTATTATATATTGTTGATATATAATTTATAACCTACAATTTGAAAAGCATTCTTTAATTAAATATGATTTAATTAAATTTATTAAAGAAAAAGATTTAATATGAGTATTAAAATAAATGGTCATTGAATTATTAAATAGTGGAGTGAATGGGCTTTAGGTTAAAAGAAAACAAATGAAATAAAATATAATAAATTTAGTTGCCTCTTGGACTTTTGGTTTACGCATATCTACAAAAATAATTGATACCTTTAACCCTTTAAAGTCACGGGTGTTGGCAAAGAAAAGTTAGAGATAGAAATGAATGAATAAATATCCTCATGTGCCCACCATTTCACACATTTTCATTCATTGATTAATTCATTCACTCATTCCCTACTTTTGTATTTAAAAATTGCATTTTTATTTACAACACACTGTGTGTGTGTTTATGTTTTTGCTCATTAAGGCTAGCACTCAAATCAATCATGGGATGTTGGTTTCACATAAAATCAAAGAAGATAATTCTAATTTTTCAATGATCCGAACACCACATGCTGTGTGGTTCTATTCTTTTGGTCAACGGAGTGAAACAAAATAAACTTGATTTTGCTTTCGATAAGTGAAAACAATATACTGATATTGTTTTAAGGTTATATACGGACTAGCATCCGTTTGGTATTGTTTGAGGTGCTGTGTGGATCAACCATGGAGATATTCATACACTTTGAATATATGTTTCAATATAGACATGGACAGTTGTTTCTACCGTTCTTGCATCGCTCGCTAAAGGTACATCTAAACTCCTCTTTGTGAATTTATTAGTTGACAATTATTAGTGGTGTAATTGGATCTTGTTGGGATCGTTAATCGTGTGAATGTTTTACTTGAAAGTTTATTACAAATAATAAAAGATGTCTATTTTCATGTTCCGCTGCGTTTATAAAATTTAAAAGTACACACGGTTTTCCATCAGTGGTTTCCGAGCCGCTTTTACACCGTTTTAATTGTCGGGTGTTTATTCTTTAGATCTAGCTTTGTGGTGTATTGGTGAAAGTTGAAACCTTTTTGGTTTTTAAAGTTAACCCGGTTGATTTAGACTTAACCTCATGACGTACAAATATGATTGAAAGAATATCACTATTTTAAATTGTAGATTTAATCATTATGGTTTGAATATTTATTATAATTGTTGATTGTTGTATTCCATGGTTATACACATGTATTGTAACCATGGACAAGCCATATACTTAGATTTTAATAATGTAGTTATTAAAATTGTGACTACATACATAGCCATAATGCCCCGACCTATGTGTGATTACGGAAATATTATGCCATGTTGGGTATTTATTGGAAAGGCCATTTTGAAGCCAAAGTTGTATTATATTTATTTTTCATTTTCATAGTATTGTATTTACGTTTATTCTAAATTGTAAAAGTATTAGATTAGTTGTATTTTTTAATTTTAAATAAATGTAATAAGATGACGATTAAAGATAAAGATACAACGTGGAGTTTGACTTAGAAGATGGCGAACAGGTCAAGTTGACAATGATGGCGTTTGTCAAGTTTTCACTTGATTCTTGAAATAAGTGGGAGCTACGATATTACCGTTAGTTTAACCTCTTGATCCCATGTCGGCTCATGGGATCAAGCATAGGATTTTTGGACTAGGCTATGTGTGTGTGATGCATGGTTGTGTTTTATTTTTGCATTTATATATAATTGTTGATTATAATATATGCTAAATATTTTTTTTATGAAAATATCAAATAAAATCGGTAACAAGTTTCAAGATTAAAATTGATGATTTTAAAAAGTTAAACTCTAACGAGTTTAGATTTAATTATTTTTAAAACTCAAATAATATATATGGGCGACATCTTTTAAAACTGTTTTAAAACGATACAAGTTTGTGTATTTGTTATTTTTTATATATAAAATAAAATAACAAACTAGACGCATAAACATGATTGACATATATATAATTGGTTAAAATGTTTTTTAACTAATAGTGTAGCGAATCTTGTGTGCATGATTATTCGTTGACACGAACATTTTCTAAAATACCCGTCAAATTTAAGTCATGCCATCCAATGAGCTTGCAAACACTCCTCGTTATTTTTCTGATCTAATGAGACTAGGCTGAATTATAGCCACGAGGTGGATTTTTCGATCTAGTGAGACTAGCGTTAATTTCCACTGTTTCCAAATTGGACGACTTAATCATATTCACGGTGAGACCTGAGTTCGAGGCAAGGATGGGACAAACATGCCATTAGATAATAGTGGTTCATTGGACTACACATATCTCAAGGTCCCATAAATATCTAAGAGTTGCACTTGTAATGCAATTGGTACCCGCTACCTACCAATAGACTCCATAACTGCTAGCTGATCAACAGATGTGGCTATGGAACCTCTATGTAGATCTTAGGCTTTCGTAAATTAATTGTTTTTAAAAATATTATAAAAACTTGGGTAGTTAATTTATTAAAGCTCAATATCGAAAATACTAAATTGAATCTTATATCTGTTGTAGATGTCAAATAATCAAAACGTAAACCAAAACACACTTCCTTCTTTGTTGAAGAAGGATAAACTCAATGTTCAAACTTCCTATACTGGCACAACAACCAGGGAACTGCACTCAAGCATGAATGGAAGTGGAACAAAATTAGAACCCTTATCCGATCTTGCTGTTTTCGCAGCTCCTGCTGCTCAGCAAAATGCTTATCGGAAGTTGTTCGATGAGTAGGAGAAGTATGATGAAAGGATGAAAAAGAATAAGCCGAATACTTTGTGGAAGGAAATGATAAATCATTTTTCAGGAAAATTATTCCACCTTCCAAGAAGGAAATCCCAACAAAAGACGCCGAATGTTTCCATTGTAGAAAGATTGGCAATTGGAGAAGGAAGTTGTCCTATCTACCAATATGAGATGAGAAAAGGAAATGCTGGTAAGACTGGCAAACTCAGGTATATTTCATATACAGTTATATACTTTTTCTAGTGATTCCTGAATCTTTGTTAACCGGTTGTGACCTTCACACCTAACAATATGAAAGGAATGAGAAGAAGTAATAGACTGAAGAAAGGCGCACTAGATTTACGAGTGGACAATGAGAATCAAGCTTTGGTTGAAGCCATTGGTCACTATGAGCTTACTCTTGCAAGTGATCTTATTGTTTTGTTGAAACAATGTTATAATGCTCCTAGTATTATGAGCAATATGATTTGAAAGATGCTGGTTTTGAACTTGCATTTACGCACTTTGATATTTCAATTTCTAAGGATAATATTTTTTTTTATCTTAATGCCTATCCAAGTGATGGTATTTTTGAAATTGATATGCATGGTGTGATTTCAAATGAGAATTCTATGTATACCTGTACCGCCATGCAATTCAAGCAACGCTTGAATAAGACCTATCTATGACATTGTCATCTTGGTCATATAAACAACGCATTTCAAAACTCCATTCTTAAGGACTTTTGGAATCAAATGGCTTTTGTAACGACCCGGAAATTTCCGACCAAATTTAAACCTTTAACTCTATATGTTTCCGACACGATAAGTAAAATCTGTAATGTTGAGTCTCGAAAGTTTTGAAAACTGTATTTGTGTAATCAATCACCTTTTGACCATGCTCAACGATTCACGAACCTTTAGTTGTAAAACCGAAAAATATATGTAAATAATTATATATATGTAAATAATTATGTATTATAAATTAAATATATTAAGAATTATTATTGTGATTATATTACCATTATCATTAAAAATTATTATTATTATAATTATCCTAAATAATACAAATTAGTATTATTAACATGAAAATTATTATTATTACAATGGTTAACACTAATATTAGTATTATACTTATTATTAATATTATTAGTATTCTTATTATTATTAATAATATCAAATATTAATAGAATTATAAAATTTAACATATTATTATATTTAATATATTTATAATTATAATTATTAAACATAATAATATAAATATCAGATTTATACGTATCATATTATTATCACGATCTGTTTTTTTTCTGAGATTACTGCTTTCCCGTGATTTTCTTTTGTCGATCCAAGAGGCCACAAAACAGGTTGATTGTTTTTTTTTTATAAAACATCATTATCAAAAATCTTTTTCGTATCCATCTTCTGTTTACTTATGCCCAGCTGCCGAATACTATCCCTTATACATAATTGTTTTCCCTCAGATGTAGAAGAATAAATTGCATCCCTTGTATCTGTCGAATTAAAAAAAAAAAAAGAAACAAACCGCTGATACAGAAGCCTTTTCCTCTGTTCCTTTAACTTTACAGCAACAAACCGATTTTGAATAAATTTTGAAAATGTGTAAATGTAGTTATGTTCAAAATCTTCCAATTAAACTATCTGCAAAGTTTTAAGGTTCGATTTTTCCTAACGATTTTTAATTTCGAAGTCAAAGAAAAAGTTAAACAAGTGTTCATAATGAAATTCGTAAACATTTTAATGTTTTGAATTAAATTAATCACTCAGATAGTTTATAAAGAGGAATTGCAACGTTTTTCATTCAGAAACCCTGAGCTAAAACGGTCTCTAAGTCATGATGCAATTTCGAGTTCATCCTCGATAATAATATGCTGTTACAGCATTTTTTTTTTTTATTTATTTAGTTCAAATCAATTTCAACCCAATTAAATGTGGTCTGTTTCAATTTAGTAATTTTAAAACGTCATTTAAATTGTATGTGTGGTTGAGGGGATCTCCAGTTGTCGAGTTGTAGAAGATGAAGGGGTAACAGATAAGTAAACGGGTTATAAAAATAGCAAGGGAGATTAAAACATAAAAACATTGACAGATCGATGGTTAGGAAGGGTGTCGGGGTTTCGAGGGGACGGGGGTTCGAGTCCCTGGAGCTGCAGAATATAATTTTTTTAGGATGATTTCATCAAAGGTAGTCTTTATTATTCTTATTATTATTATTATTATTATTATTACTATCATTAAGTATTAAAAATTATAATTATTATTAAAAATTACTATGATTAGGTATTATAAACATTAGTTGTTATTATTATTATTATTATTATTATTATTATTATTATTATTGTTATTATCATTATTATTATTATTATTATTAATCTTATTATTAAATTATAAGTTTTATTAAAAACTACCATTTTTTTATCATTATTATGGGAATTAGTATAAAAGAAATCGTTAATGTTATCATTTATAAAATTACTAATATCATTATTTATACAAATATTGTTATCACTTAACATATTATCATATAGTAACAAACAAATGATATTTATATATAAATATACCTAATACATATAACATAACGAAATTTGATATTTTTTTTATGTACAAACGAATATACAAAATATATATATATATATATATATATATATCTATACATTTATTTCATAAAAAGGATTTAACTAATAAATTTATACATATATATAATTATATAACTATGAATATTGATAAGTATACGCAAATGATATAGGTTCGTGAATCCAAGGCCAACCTTATACGTGTTCAATGATGTTATATGTATTTTTACTACAAAATACATTAGGTGAGTATATAGTCCCACTTTTAAACTCTAAATATTTCGGGATGAGAATACATGTATTTTATGTTTTACGATATGGACACAAGTAACTGAAAAATATATTCTACGTTGAGTTGTACCACTGGCATACTTCCCTGTAGCTTGGTAACTAATATTTACAGCGGTATTGTAAACGCGAATCCTGTTGATAGATCTATCGGGCCTGACAACCCCAACCGGACTGGACGACCAGTATTCAACGGTTGCACAGTACTTCGTTTTGTGACTACACTTGGTACGGTGTAGTAAGATTTCATATTAAAGGGAATATGCGACGTGATTGAATGTTAAGTATGGTTACCAAGTGCTCAACCACTTAGAATATTTTTATGAAAATGTTTATATATGAAATCTTGTGGTCTATATATAAATATATGTCGCTGCCGGCATTAAACCTATATCTCACCAACTTTATGTTGACATTTTAAAGCATGTTATTCTCAGGTATGAATTAAGTCTTCCGCTGTGCATTAGCTCGTACTAAGGATACTACTTGAGGCTATTAAGGACTTATATCATAAGGCGTTGCATTCAAGTCATTGAAGTTCATAGAGACTATTATTAAGTAAATGGCGGTTTATGTCATTTGAATATTATGAAATGTCAGGCGATTATGTCAATTCTGGATGTAACTATAGATTGCCTTTTAAGAATAAATGCAACGTTTGTAAGATGTATCATATAGAGGGAAAGTACCTCGCAATGTTATCAACTATTGTAATTCGTTTGTAATCAATATGGACAACGTCCGGATGATTAGTTTCGGATCCTTTCAGTTGGTATCAGAGCGTTGGTCTTAGCGAACCAGGCTTTGCATTAGTGTGTCTAACTAGTAGTTGTTAGGATACATTAAGTGAGTCTGGACTTTGACCGTGTCTGCCTGTCAAAAGTTTTGCTTATCAATCCCAGTCGGAAATCATCTGCTTATCATCCTTAGGGAACTACCTGCTTATCATTCTTAAGTCTAGACACGTCTTACTGCATTTAGTGCATCGATAGTGTATAGACAAAATTCATATCTTAGCGTATCTGTTACTATAGACATTGCCTGACGTATTTCAAAGATTCTCCGTAATTCATGGGATTTTGATATTATATATACATATGTAAATTATGTATTGAAGAGTACCAAACCCAACTCCTATAATCTATTCCAAACCAAAAATTCATTTCTCCGACTATACAAGATGGATTCTTCATCCAGCTCAAATTCCTCCGACTTCGATAGCTTCGCCGATATGGATTTCCATTCGAGCTCCGAGAACAGCGTTACCGGAATGGATCAACCAATTTCCCATCATCTATTCTGGATGAATTGGGGATGGGTTCGTAATATACTAAATTTCTGGAGGCAAGAAGAAGGTGATCCATTCCATCCACCAAATTGTCCTCTTAACGATGAACCTGAAGCACTTACCGGCGAACCTATTCGAAACACCATTTTCTCGCTCATTTCTAGAGTATCTCGTCATGATTACATACTATCCCATATTTCGAATCTTGTTCATTTGCTTGTTCCAACTGTCAATCATCCCGGTATAATAGAAGAAGTCAACGAGCTTCGCGCTCGGGTAGTGGCTTTAGAAAATACGGTGCGAAGGTTACAAGCACCAGCAGCATAATCTGTATCACTATCAACAACGCCGACAGTACTTTTGTCACCCCCAAAATCTCAACATCACAAACTGTATCTCGGATATCAACATCACATACCTCAAAAACCTCATCGGAACTTCGAGTATGATCTTCGTTCTATATATCGTTCTACATCGATTATCTTCGCTTTACGTATCGTTTTACCTCATTTATCTTCGTTCGACCTGGCGATTATGTAATCTCTAATGCTTTAGAAGTTATGTAATCTAGTATTAACGGTAAATCAGATGAGTTTTTGACTCATTAAATCCATGATTACATCCGATGAAAATATATATGCAAGTATATTTTCATAAAGATTGTAATTAAAAATTCTTTTGTACAAACTGTTAATGATGAAAATATTTTAACGGGTGGGTAGTACCCGAGGAATATTTAGAATTCACATTAATAAGTTACACTGTACATTCTTCGAATCTGATTCAACGATCATTTACTATCCTACTTACAACTACCGATATACGTATCCGTTCACCACAGAATAACCATTTCTATTCAATTTTCATATTTGGATTTTGACCTATCAGAATCCAACAAGTGGCATAACGAAGAAAACATTGGACAAAAATAAAAAGTGTTAGAAACAAACGAATTAATTAATTGGAATTGTGATAGGATTTCACGCTAACTGTCCCAGCTAACTGATTAACATTTAATTTATCGCAATTTACATTCTCGCAATTTTATTTATCGTCATTTAATTTCTGTTATTTACTTTTACGCACTTTAAATAACGGGACACGTATGCAAGGTTTCGACTTATCATATCGACCCATCTATATATATATTTCGGAACAATCGTAGACACTCTATATGTGAAGGTGGGAGTTGGCTATACAGGGTCGGAGTTGATTCCAAAATATATATATACTTTGAGTTGTGATCGACACCGAGACCGGTACACGGGTCACGATACGTATTATTTAATTCAAATATTATATATTAAATTATATATGAATCATTGAACCATCGGACTATTGGGCTGCTAACTTTGGACAATTAAAATGAAGTAAATTAAAATATTGATTATAACATATGAAACTAAATAATTCTTCAAGCTTGCCACTTGATTTCATCTTAAACCTCATTTGTATCTCGACAATTACAATGCGTGTTCAAATCTTTCATGATTCTTGAAAACCCCTCAATCGAGAGGATGAACCAACCGCGTTTCATCTACGGAAGAAAAGACTTATGCTCCTGTAAGACTCTCGGAGACTGAGTCAACGTTTAACACGCAGCAGTGTTAATTTCTTTAGTGTTATTATTACCCAAAATAACTTTGCAATCCCTTTTCAAATTAGCCAATTTTGTCACAGCTCCAGCAAGTTAACCTCGACTTCTCAGAAAGGTTAGTTTCGATATATATACACGTTATTCTTTCGCTGTCGTTACCGGAGAATCTTTTATATTCCACCATCAGCGTTTAACCATCTAAAAACACAATTCTCCTGAAATCACCTCAGTTTGACAACCGATGACCCAGATCCGTTAACTTTGAGAATGCTGACGAAGCAGCATGTTGTAGATGATCTTAATAGCCAAAAGTTGATGATAAAGAACGGAGTATTGGAAACACTCAATAGAAAATTTAGTATCAAAGAGCGGATTATGTGAAACTATGAAGTAAGCCGTGGACAAATCACAAAGAATAAGTTTGACTTCAAAGAATTTAAAAGATTCAGTGCCTGCTGAAATCCTTAGTACATACCCTACTCCTTACTCTAAAACCTTTGCTGACACTATTCTTCATCATCATCCTTCGGCATTAGAAGTTCCAAGATATTATCATATCTTTTATTATAAATATCCTCAATGTTTCTGAAGATATTTTTATAACTATTCTTATCGAAAATCATCTATCTTCTCGCGCTATCTGTATCACATCATAAAAGAAACTGTGTTAGTTTCTAAATTCTGAAACCTCCGAATTTAAAATATGAATGTTTTGAAGTAGTGTTAGGAACTGATGCATGAATTAGTATAATATAATGAAACTTGATCAACTTCATTATATTACAGTAAGTTATGTTAAGTTTCTAATGGAATGTGATGATTCACAGTACCATCATCATGTGCCATGTTACACGGCTCTTACATTCTATCCAATCTCCAAACATATCAAGAACATATCATCTTGATAGTTCCATCTTTCTGGATATTCTGGTAATTTGACAAATCAAAATCGTGCCATTTCCATTTCTTTCTAAGAACATCAGCTATGTTCATTCCGAAATTTCATACCTACAAATTCCGGACCATTGCTCGCTTGACTCGAAGACGGGAAGAAGAAACAAAAGGGACAAGGCCCCGAAATAGAAATTAGGACAAAAATCGCAGCAAATGGGAGGAGATATTAACTATGAATGACAATGATTATAGAAAACAGAAGTAGGGACATTGAAATATAAGTGAAGATATAAAACCCAATAGCAACCCTGAAACTACAAACCGTGCATATCAATACGTATTGCCACGTAAAGGCACGGGAGAATTAATAACACTATAATCCCAAGAAAATAGTAGAAGTGAATAGATTCTTCTGGTGGTAAATGAAAAAGAAGAATGACAGATGTGAAAATTAAGAGTATATCAAGGATCAGAATGGGATGGAGCATTTTAAAGAATACTCTAAGGTATAAATTGAGGAAGAAGGGATAGAAGATGGGAGGTATGGAAGTAAGAAAGGGAAGGAAGTGGATTTATATTGAAATATCCGACAAAGGAATCGAAACAGATTGTCGCATTAAATCAAAGAAGATCCTGATCGCCGAAGAACCAAATCGTATTACGTAAGATTTTCTTTAAATCCCTTAAATCCCGGAATTCAATAGTGACTACGTCATCGGTTGAAACGAATATATTTATTCCCTCATTCCACTCTTTCGTGATAGCTTCACTCGTACGCTTCACATGATCGAAACGTTTTATCTATATCTAACAATAATGATAAAACTCCATTATGACCTCATATTCATCATGAAAACATCCTCATTACTATCTATAATGATCTCACTCAAATTTCGGGGACGAAATTTCTTTAACGGGTGGGTACTGTAACGACCCGGAAATTTCCGACCAAATTTAAACCTTTAACTCTATATGTTTCCGACACGATAAGTAAAATCTGTAATGTTGAGTCTCGAAAGTTTTGAAAACTGTATTTGTGTAATCAATCACCTTTTGACCATGCTCAACGATTCACGAACCTTTAGTTGTAAAACCGAAAAATATATGTAAATAATTATATATATGTAAATAATTATGTATTATAAATTAAATATATTAAGAATTATTATTGTGATTATATTACCATTATCATTAAAAATTATTATTATTATAATTATCCTAAATAATACAAATTAGTATTATTAACATGAAAATTATTATTATTACAATGGTTAACACTAATATTAGTATTATACTTATTATTAATATTATTAGTATTCTTATTATTATTAATAATATCAAATATTAATAGAATTATAAAATTTAACATATTATTATATTTAATATATTTATAATTATAATTATTAAACATAATAATATAAATATCAGATTTATACGTATCATATTATTATCACGATCTGTTTTTTTTCTGAGATTACTGCTTTCCCGTGATTTTCTTTTGTCGATCCAAGAGGCCACAAAACAGGTTGATTGTTTTTTTTTTATAAAACATCATTATCAAAAATCTTTTTCGTATCCATCTTCTGTTTACTTATGCCCAGCTGCCGAATACTATCCCTTATACATAATTGTTTTCCCTCAGATGTAGAAGAATAAATTGCATCCCTTGTATCTGTCGAATTAAAAAAAAAAAAAGAAACAAACCGCTGATACAGAAGCCTTTTCCTCTGTTCCTTTAACTTTACAGCAACAAACCGATTTTGAATAAATTTTGAAAATGTGTAAATGTAGTTATGTTCAAAATCTTCCAATTAAACTATCTGCAAAGTTTTAAGGTTCGATTTTTCCTAACGATTTTTAATTTCGAAGTCAAAGAAAAAGTTAAACAAGTGTTCATAATGAAATTCGTAAACATTTTAATGTTTTGAATTAAATTAATCACTCAGATAGTTTATAAAGAGGAATTGCAACATTTTTCATTCAGAAACCCTGAGCTAAAACGGTCTCTAAGTCATGATGCAATTTCGAGTTCATCCTCGATAATAATATGCTGTTACAGCATTTTTTTTTTTATTTATTTAGTTCAAATCAATTTCAACCCAATTAAATGTGGTCTGTTTCAATTTAGTAATTTTAAAACGTCATTTAAATTGTATGTGTGGTTGAGGGGATCTCCAGTTGTCGAGTTGTAGAAGATGAAGGGGTAACAGATAAGTAAACGGGTTATAAAAATAACAAGGGAGATTAAAACATAAAAACATTGACAGATCGATGGTTAGGAAGGGTGTCGGGGTTTCGAGGGGACGGGGGTTCGAGTCCCTGGAGCTGCAGAATATAATTTTTTTAGGATGATTTCATCAAAGGTAGTCTTTATTATTCTTATTATTATTATTATTATTATTATTACTATCATTAAGTATTAAAAATTATAATTATTATTAAAAATTACTATGATTAGGTATTATAAACATTAGTTGTTATTATTATTATTATTATTATTATTATTATTATTATTATTATTATTGTTATTATCATTATTATTATTATTATTATTAATCTTATTATTAAATTATAAGTTTTATTAAAAACTACCATTTTTTTATCATTATTATGGGAATTAGTATAAAAGAAATCGTTAATGTTATCATTTATAAAATTACTAATATCATTATTTATACAAATATTGTTATCACTTAACATATTATCATATAGTAACAAACAAATGATATTTATATATAAATATACCTAATACATATAACATAACGAAATTTGATATTTTTTTTATGTACAAACGAATATACAAAATATATATATATATATATATATATATATATATATATATATATATATCTATACATTTATTTCATAAAAAGGATTTAACTAATAAATTTATACATATATATAATTATATAACTATGAATATTGATAAGTATACGCAAATGATATAGGTTCGTGAATCCAAGGCCAACCTTATACGTGTTCAATGATGTTATATGTATTTTTACTACAAAATACATTAGGTGAGTATATAGTCCCACTTTTAAACTCTAAATATTTCGGGATGAGAATACATGTATTTTATGTTTTACGATATGGACACAAGTAACTGAAAAATATATTCTACGTTGAGTTGTACCACTGGCATACTTCCCTGTAGCTTGGTAACTAATATTTACAGCGGTATTGTAAACGCGAATCCTGTTGATAGATCTATCGGGCCTGACAACCCCTACCGGACTGGACGACCAGTATTCAACGGTTGCACAGTACTTCGTTTTGTGACTACACTTGGTACGGTGTAGTAAGATTTCATATTAAAGGGAATATGCGACGTGATTGAATGTTAAGTATGGTTACCAAGTGCTCAACCACTTAGAATATTTTTATGAAAATGTTTATATATGAAATCTTGTGGTCTATATATAAATATATGTCGCTGCCGGCATTAAACCTATATCTCACCAACTTTATGTTGACATTTTAAAGCATGTTATTCTCAGGTATGAATTAAGTCTTCCGCTGTGCATTAGCTCGTACTAAGGATACTACTTGAGGCTATTAAGGACTTATATCATAAGGCGTTGCATTCGAGTCATTGAAGTTCATAGAGACTATTATTAAGTAAATGGCGGTTTATGTCATTTGAATATTATGAAATGTCAGGCGATTATGTCAATTCTGGATGTAACTATAGATTGCCTTTTAAGAATAAATGCAACGTTTGTAAGATGTATCATATAGAGGGAAAGTACCTCGCAATGTTATCAACTATTGTAATTCGTTTGTAATCAATATGGACAACGTCCGGATGATTAGTTTCGGATCCTTTCAGCTTTGAGTCATTTGATGTATGTGAGTAATGTTTATGTGAAAGGATGACAAAAGCTCATTTCTCCGACTTAGGTGAAAGAGCTACATATCTTTTAGGACTAATACATATTGATGTGTGTGGCCCTTTAGAACAATGTCTAGAAATGGTAAGTCTTACTTCGTTACAATAACCGATGGTTATAGTAGATATGGTTATGTTTTAATTGCTGAAACATAAACATGAAGTTTTTGAAATGTTCAAAAGTTTTTCAAAATGAAGTAAAGAGTCAGCTTGGAAATATCATTAAATCACTTCACTCTAATGGATGAAGTAAGTATATGAGTAAAGAGTTTTTGGACCACATGTAGAATTGTGAGATTGTCTTACAATTCATTCCACCTCACACACCATTACTCAATGGTGAGTCTGAATGGAGGAATCGAACTTTACTTGATATGATTTGATCTATGATGAGTCTGACTACTCTACCATCGTCTTTTTTGGCTATTTATTAGAGTCTGCTGCAGGCATACTCAATATGGTTCCAACCAAGAAGGTAGAAAAGACACCATATGAAGTATGGCATGGGAAGATTCCCAAGTTGTCTTATTTGAAATTCTGGGTTTGTGAAGCATGACACTTCAAACAATTTAAAACCCTGAAGTATTAAATTTCACTTTATGGGATACCCAAAGGAAACAATGGGTTACTACTTCTACTATGAAGCTGAAAACAACGTGTTTTCTGCTCGGTCTACTGAATTCTTAAAAAAGAGATCTTCTCTTATAAGAATTTAGTGGGAGCAAAGTAGATCTTGAACAAATTCAAGAACCACAAAGTAACATACCTTCTATAAGCACTAGTAATCCACACGTTGAATCTGAGCACATTGTTGGTTAGTCAGAATGTGTTGCACCTGAACTTCATATGCCTAGTAGAACTCCTCATCGGAATAAGAGTTTTGATTATCTGATTAATTCAGATGAACCTCACCTAGAGGATTATGAACCCTCTAGCTACCGTGAGGCCATATAAGATCACGAATCCTAAAAATGACGAGATACTATGAATGCAAATATGCAGTCCATGAAAGATAATAAAGTATGTGACTTGATTGATCTTCCACCCAATTGTAAGACAATGGGGTGTAAATGAGTCTTCAAAGAGAAGACTAGCATGGACGGTAATGTAAACACTTTTAAAGCTAGATTCGTGGCAAAAGGTTATGATGAAACTTTTCCACTGATCGCGAGCTTTATAAATTAGGATACTTATTGCCATATCTACTTTTCATGATTATGAAGTATGGTAAATGGATATCATAATCGCTTTTCTAAATAGCGACCTAAACGAGGACGTATATATGGTTCAGCCGAAAGGATCTATATATCCTAAGCATCTTATTAAAGTATGTAAACTTCTAAAATCCATTTATGGATTAAAGCAAGCATTCAGGAGCTAGAATCTTAAGTTTGATGAGATTATCAAAGAGTTTAATTTTTCTCAAAACCAAGATGAGCTATTTGTTTACATTAAATCTAGTGGGATCAAAGTAGTCTTCTTGATCTTGTATGTTGATGACACACTATTTATTGGAAATAGCATTTCAACTTGCAAGATGTCAAGTCTTGGCTTGAAAATGTGTTTTCTATAAAGGATCTTGGAGAAGCTACTTATATACTAGGAATCATGATCTATAGAAATAGATTCAAATAGCTTATTGATTTGAATTAATGTACATATCTTATCTTGTAAAGATTTAGCATGCATTATTCCAACCTTGGAGAATTGCATGTTCAAAAGGACATATCCTTGAACAAGTCTCAAAGTCTTATCACACATGATGAGATAAGATGAACGAAATGTATCCCATATATTTCGACTATAGGATCCATTATATATGTCATGTTATGTACTAAAATGATGTCTCGTTATTTTTTAGTTTGACGAGTCGTTATCAACAAAATCTAGGTTAAGAGCATTTGATTTTTGTTAAGAATATTCTTTAGTATTCGTAGAGTACTAAAGATATGTTCTTGGTTTACGGTGGTTTGGAAAAGGAGTCAAGTATTAAGTTTTATACATGATGCTAGTTTCCAAACTGATCGAGATGATTCTCGATCCCAGTCAGGTTGTGTATTTGTCATGATGGACGAGACAGTTGACTGAAAGAGCTCTAAGAAGAGCACGGTTGAACAATCTACAACAAAAGCAGAATACATTATTGCTTGAGAAGCTACTCAGGAAGCTGTCTGGATTAAGAAGTTTACCGTTGAACTCGAAGTAGTTCCCAACATTAAATCTTCTATCAAAATGTATTGTGATAGTTCGTCGCGTATTATACTTGCGAAAGAATCACATAAACATTAATCCATCTGACACATTCTTCAAAAGTTTGACTACATTCATGAAGTCGTTGAGAGGAATGATATTAGTATTCTTAAGGTTCAACCAGATGATATCGTGGCTGAACCGTTCACAAAGCCCTTAATGCACAATCAGCATGATGATCATGCTAGTAATATTGGACTTCGTTAAGCTACTAATCTTTTTCATTTGTAATTTAGTATTTGGATATCTCTGGAACATTAAATAGTTTTATCTAAATGAATTGAGATACTCGGTATGGTCGTTTTCATTTATATTACCGTGTTCTATTAGCATGTTTAATCCATGAATAATTGTTGATTATTCTAAATCTCCATAATCGGTCATGTTATGGGAGTAACATGAATTAAGATTATTATAAAATTTGGTTTTGTTCACTGATGGTGAATAGTTAACTAGCTGAGGCCAAAAGTCATGTGTATTCATTGATGATGAATATTGGAATGACCCAATCATGAGATGTCACTGCATAGATCATCGTCAATAGTGAATCTCATAATGATTATGTCTTTGTGTCCTTAGACCTGAGGTGTGTATGTTGGTTTTCGATTGTGTGACACATTATACTTTGATATGGTTAAACGCTATCCTGAACAAGGTAGTTATAAAGGCCATCATTAGGTATGATGTGAAGTACATGACGAACGCATATAATCAAAATGGGATTTATTCCTCTATTTGAGAGTATGATACCACTGGGCCCCTCGATGAAAGTGAGTGGATATTTACAAGGCCGTGTCCAAGCTATATTAATTGTAGATCAATTTTAACTTGGTGATCACATTCAAATTTTCTAGATCGAGAAACAGAATTAGTTGATAAATGAGAATGACTGGATCTATGTCTCATGTCAACTCAGTATCAGTAATAAAAGGACGACTGACACTCAATCATTAAAATCATTTTAATAATAATGATAGTTCGTTTACTTGAAACAAACACTTGTATATTCTCGGGGGCATTGACGTGTTGCTAGACGCTAATATATGTCTGTATAGTTTTCTAGATGTTATGTCATGCACAAGTGGGAGTTTGTTGGTTCAGTGTGCATATCATAACACAAATCTATACTACCGATTATGTACAGGCCTATGGGGTCACACACTTTAGCATTTAGACACCAATTATTATATATTGTTGATATATAATTTATAACCTACAATTTAAAAAGCATTCTTTAATCAAATACGATTTAATTAAATTTATTAAAGAAAAAGATTTAATATGAGTATTAAAATAAATGGTCATTGAATTATTAAATAGTGGAGTGGATGGGCTTTAGGTTAAAAGAAAACAAATGAAATAAAATATAATAAATTTAGTTGCCTCTTGGACTTTTGGTTTACGCATGTCTACAAAAATAATTGATACCTTTAACCCTTTAAAGTCACGGGTGTTGGTAAAGAAAAGTTAGAGATAGAAATGAATAAATAAATATCCTATGTGCCCACCATTTCACACATTTTCATTCATTGATTAATTCATTCACTCCTTCCCTACTTTTGTATTTTAAAAATTGCATTTTTATTTACAACACACTGTGTGTGTGTTTATGTTTTTGCTCATTAAGGCTAGCACTCAAATCAATCATGGGATGTTGGTTTCACATAAAATCAAAGAAGATAATTCTAATTTTTCAATGATTTCGAACACCACATGCTGTGTGGTTCTATTCTTTTGGTCAACGGAGTTAAACAAAATAAACTTGATTTTGCTTTCGATAAGTGAAAACAATATACTGATATTGTTTTAAGGTTATATACGGACTAGCATTCGTTTGGTGTTGTTTGAGGTGCTGTGTGGATCAACCATGGAGATATTCATACACTTTGAATATATGTTTCAATATAGACATGGACAGTTGTTTCTACCGTTCTTGCATCGCTCGCTAAAGGTACATCTAAACTCCTCTTTGTGAATTTATTAGTTGACAATTATTAGTGGTGTAATTGGATCTTGTTGGGATTGTTAATCGTGTGAATGTTTTACTTGAAAGTTTATTATAAATAATAAAAGATGTTTATTTTCATGTTCCGCTGCGTTTATAAAATTTAAAAGTACACACGGTTTTCCATCAAACATAAATATATATTTTAAATACAATAATCAAAGCTGTGATAACCAGGATTTTTCTGGCTAGGTTTTCTTAACCTAACTTGAATGATTTAAGTTTCAACACGATAAGAAATTTGATGTCTTGAGTCTTTTACTCTTTTATAAAATTTATAGGTCTTTTTCATAAGCATTCATGAATCTATACCTTCATTTAAACTATAGCTCATAATGTTACTACAAATAAAAGACTATGACATTTCATATACATATCTAATATACATATAGGTATATAACTAAATTACCTTGATATTTTATAAGACTTGAATCTTTAATACATCTAGTTACCAAACTACCACAACATTAACCACTAACCAAATTCTAATCAAGGTCATTAACGCTTAGGTATATACTTACACTTAAACTAAAATTAATATAGGACTAACTAACACTAATTAATTATTTATAATATTAAGTCTTAATTACATGGAAACATGTCATAAACACTTGTCATTCACATGCATAATTAACTAAGTAAAGATTGATTAGTCATCTTCTCTTGTTCTCCTCCTTGTGCCACAACTTAATCATCATCATCATGAGCATTCCTTTGTCTTAAACATGTATGGACATATGTCTAAACCTCACTCAACCTAAGCTTACTAAACATCTCCTTTTCTCCTCTAAACCACACGTCAATCACCATCATCACCTTCATGTGCAAGTACTTAATTAAATTAATCTTCCATACATACTTGTCATAAACACATGCAATTACTTAATCTTTATGTCTTGGAGATACTAAACATAATTGAAGGAGCTTGCATGAGAATTGGCTTGTCATATTTCCCTTTTGATCTCCTTGTGCCACGACTACAACATCCTCACCAAAAGACCACCTTTTGCTTCTTAAACTCTCATAACACACTCAATTGTCACACTAAATCCTCTTAAGTTCAGCCATTTCTTTCTTCATTGTTCATCTTCATCAACTCATACATCATCATTACTCAAGGTATAATCATCAAATACAATTCTTTTACTCTTTACTAAGTTACTTTCAAGAGAAATGGGTGTAAAAGCTCAATCTAGAGTGTTAAAAACACTCAATGATGATTACATGGCTAACTCTAATCTTGATCATAAATAACTAAAAAATGTTTTACATATGTTTAACAACCTAAAATAAACTTAAAGTGAAAAGGGATATAGCTAAAATGTATTAAGTTTACTAGTTAGTCCTTAGCCTTAATAAGGACCAAGTAAGTCTTCATTTGGTGGAATTTTTAGAAAATACTTACACTCACTTTTGCTACTGGAATTTTTGAGATTCTTAAACTTTTATGAGTCCTAGACTTTCTGTAAAAATCTCATGAATTATAAAGTGGTCTAATTATTTATTTTGTATTTTTAATTTTAATGGGTACTGATTTGGACAGATTCTGTCCAACACACATGTTTCACCAAAAATGAGGTACCAAAGACTACATATGAAAACTTACGAAATATTCATTGTTAAGAAGACTAAAAATAGAACATGTTAGGCTTTGAAATTATGTAAAAAGCTTAAGAAATGATTAAGATATGGCCTTGTGCATTTAGACTATGGGTTTAGACTTACTGAAAACTGTTGTCACTTAGACTGTATAAAAAACGTATACAACTGATGTTTTCTGAGCAAAACGAATTTTTGAACTAATAGATAACTAGATTGGAGTAAGACTTCAAAAGGATAAGTCCAAATAAGTTAATTTACTATTTTTAGTGGTATTAAACTTTAAACTAGTCAAAACAGTCCACTTGTAGTAAAATAATTCTATAAAATTCATTTTTATGATATAAATTACAAATCTTATATTCCTAGAAGTCTAACACATATACCTTCACATATAAAATAAGAATTACCTTATATCACTAC
Source organism: Rutidosis leptorrhynchoides (assembly GCF_046630445.1). Lineage (NCBI taxonomy): Eukaryota > Viridiplantae > Streptophyta > Magnoliopsida > Asterales > Asteraceae > Rutidosis > Rutidosis leptorrhynchoides. The sequence goes on along the minus strand of NC_092338.1, from coordinate 256,274,916 downwards.
TTTTAAATAAGAAAATCAATTCCTAAAACTACTTATAAAATCAGTCCACATAAAAACTTTAACTTGTAAACCGAGAAACCGCCTTTTAAAAGCCAAGTACACTATGTTACATTTGAACATAAATCAAATCATTAGTATTACTAATGTTAGTAATAACACACCTCTGACCTTAACTTATGTATTTAGGTCCCGAGCTCGAAGTACATCAAAGTATTTAAACCACAAATCCAAGCTTTATACCGCATAACATCACCTGTGAGTATCATAGTCCCATTTTACTAGCTTTTATACCGGATGCTTTAGTACTTCGATGTTGATTTTATCATGTCTGAAGGATTTCCCGGAATGATAGGGGATATTCTTATATGCATCTTGTTAATGTCGGTTACCAGGTGTTCAATCCATATGAATGATTTTTGTCTCTATGCATGGGACGTATATTTATGAGAACTGGAAATGAAATTCTTGTGGTCTATTAAAACGATGAAAATGAATGATTATGATAAATTAATGAACTCACCAACCTTTTGGTTGACACTTTAAAGCATGTTTATTCTCAGGTATGAAAGAAATCTTTCGCTGTGCATTTGCTCATTTTAAGGATATTACTTGGAGTCATTCATGACATATTTCAAAAGACGTTGCATTCGAGTCGTTGAGTTATCAAGATTATTATTAAGTCAATTATAGTTGAATATGTTATGAAATGGTACGCATGCCATCAACTTTTGATGCAAAGAAAGTTTGTCTTTTAAAAACGAATGCAATGTTTGAAAAATGTATCATATAGAGGTCAAGTACCTCGCGATGTAACCAACTATTGTAAATCGTTTGAAATCGATATGGACTTCGTTCGGATGGATTAAGACGGGTTGCTTCATGCATAACCTTCGACTTTGTAGCTCTAGCTAAGTGAGACTACATGATTTCGGGTTCTTGATTGTTAAGTTCGATATCGGGAGCTCATGTTTATATAGAATATATTTACAACTGTTTGTACTTGAAAATCTTATGGTCCATACAATTATATCATTAAACCTATGATCTCACCAACATTATTGTTGACCTTTTTAAGCATGTGTTTTCTCAGGTCTATAAGCAGGAGTCCGCATACTTTCAGGTTGGCTTTTGGGATGTCGTCAGGATGTCGGGATGTCTTTTAAAAATAAATCATCATGCACTATGTTTAAGTGTTGTACTTTGTTATATTTTAGTTGTAATTGTTGTACTTTACTTTTAAGTCCCGACATGTAACTCAAAACTTGTACTTGTATGTTGAAATAAAAACGTTTTCGCTGTCGTCTTTAGAAATCGTTAACTATAACTGGGACACCTATCATGTCACATTTCGGGATCGAAATGGGGTCGTGACAGACATGGTATCAGAGCCCACGTTATAGGGAACCAGGACTGCATTAGTGTGTCTAGGATTCTAGGATGCATTAGTGAGTCGGGTCTATAACGGAGTCATTTTTCGTCTTTCACGTATTTTAGTCTTTTGTTGTCATTTTGCTTATCGAAACTTCTATATGTTAACTTGTATGTTTTTGTGTGATGACTTAAGATGGCCGCCTCACAAAGCTCGATGTCTTCCAACTACTATCCCGACCCGATAGCGAACTCAAGCTCAACTGGTGATGATAGCTCCGACAAAGACGCGAACGTTTACCAGCCGTTTTGGAGACGTTGGGGTTGGGTTAGAACCATGATTTCCTCTTGGGTACATGAGGAAGTTACACCTTATCATGAGGTGCACGTTCCACCTTCCCGAGGAGGTGTTGATGTCTTGACTGGCCAAACTGTTAGGGACACTCTTTTTACCGTTATTTCTCGAATTCGCCTTCTTGATAACCGTATCTCTAGGGTTTTTCATTCTGTTCAGACATTGTATGATTCCGATAAGCAAGAGGTATTAGAGGCTTCTGTCAATGGGCTTAGGGATGACTATGATAACCTTTATGCTAGGGTAGAGCTCATTAGGCAGTGGATGGAGCGATATGCGGGTAATGTTGATAGAATGGAGCGTAACATGATTGATTTCGATTCGAGGTTGGGTGCTATGGAGGCGATGCATTCAGCAGACTTGCAAATTTTTGCTCAAGATCGCCAGTGGAGATCTTAGATTGCTTTGGGAGATTGTAGTGATCCCTACTAGTGTTCTATGACATTAGTAAATTTTGACTATCTATCACCTAATCGGATATATATATATAGGAATAGTAGTAGTGACTTAACTTGTACTAGCAAATTATCTAAGTGAACTGTAATGGGTAGATATTACCCAAGTTTTGTAATTATAAAATGCTAATGGAAAAGGCTTTTATTATTATGAAGTTTAGTTCATTTCCTTAATTGTGCCATTATGTACAATCACTACTATTTATTTTGTATATATTACTCTAAGTAATTGATGGTCTCTTTTAATTATCATGAAGGATAATGCAAACACGAAGGACTTTTACTGACGCTCAAGTTGACGAGATGATTAGTCAAAGGGTTAATGAAGCTTTAGCCGCTGCTGAGGTATGGAGAGTGCAAGCTAATGCGAGTCAAGCTGGAGGTTCAAGTGGAAATAATGCTCCACAAGGATGTACCTATAAGGAGTTCTCCAACTGCAAACCTCAAACTTTCACTGGAATAAAAGGACCAGTTGGTTTAATGAGGTGGTTTGAGAGGCTCGCGTCAGTCTTTCGAATAAGAAACTGTGCAAATACGGATAGAGTAAAGTTTGCTACTTGTACTATTCAAGATGGTGCCCTAACATGGTGGAACAATTATGCTCAGCCTGCAGGAATGGACGCATCGTATGCAATGCCATGGGAAGAATTCAAACAAGCGATGATCAGCGAGTATTGTCCAAGAAACGAAATTCAGAAACTAGAAATGGAATTGTGGAATTTGAAAATTCAGGGGAATGACATTACGGGATATACAAAATGATTCCTAGAACTTGTCCTATTGTGTCCGGAGTTAGTTACTACTGAAGCAAAGAAGATCGAAAGGTATGTGTGGGGACTCTCGAAAGAAATCCAAGGTAATGTAACGTCATCCAAACCAGAAACACTCCAAAGTGCTATTCGAATGGCACACAGTCTGATGGATCAGATTACACGTCATGAAAACCCAGAAGAAACAGCGGATACAAAAACTCAAGGCGGTAAGCGTAAGTGGAATGAGAACCAAGGAAATAGTTCTCACCAGAAGAAACAATATACCACCAAGTTTGAGAATGCTAATGCCAAGAAGAATTATAATGGCAAGAAACCTTATTGGAATCGATGTTATAAGCATCATTATGGAGCTTGTACTATTATTTGTGATAGGTGAAAAAAGGTGGGGCATATGTCCAAAGATTGTAGAGTCAATCTCGCACAGCCAACTGGAAACAAACCTAAGACTTGTTATGGATGTGGACAAGTAGGACACATGAAGAATCAGTGTTCGAATGCCAAGAAGGATGGAAATTCAAAAGGTAGAGCATTTAATATCTCGGCAAAAGGAGCTCGTGAAGATCCTGATTTAGTCACGGGTACATTTCTTCTAAACAACTGCATTGCTTATGTACTATTTGATAGTGGTGCTGATAGAAGTTTTATTTCTAAGGACTTTAGTACCGTGATTAACGTACCTCCAACTGCTTTAGACACTAAATATATCATAGAATTCGCTAATGGCAAAACTTGGAAAGTAGATAAGATCTTTCGAGGTTGTGCTCTAACATTAGCTAATAAATTATTTGAAGTCGATCTTATGCCTGTTGAGTTAGGTAGTTTTGATTTTATTATTGGTATGGATTGGTTATCTAAGAACCATGCGGACATTGCTTGCGCGGAGAAATCCATTCGTATTCCTCTCGCGAATGGTGAAACTTTGGTAGTTCAAGGAGAAAAGAGTGGCACTAAACTCAACATCATTTCTTGCATGAAGGCTCGAAAATATTTAAGGAAAGGATGTCAAGCCGCACGTAAAGGAGATGGAGTCGGAGAAGAAGTGACTTGAGGATGTACCGGTAGTAAAGGATTTTCCTGGAGTTTTTCCTGAAGATTTACCTGGTCTTCCTCCGCATAGACAAGTTTAATTTCAAATCGACTTAATTTCGGGAGCTGCACCTGTTGCTCGACCACTATATTGATTAACACCTTCAGAATTGCAAGAGTTGTCTAACCAATTACAAGAACTGTTGGATAAGGGATTTATTCGACCTAGTTCATTGCCCTGGGGTGCTCCTATCTTGTTCGTAAAGAAGAAAAATGGATCTATGAGGATGTGCATAGATTATCGAGAGTTGAATAAATTGACGATTAAGAATCGGTATCCACTACCGAGGATCGATGATTTGTTTGATCAACTACAAGGATCTAGTGTATATTCGAAGATTAATTTGAGATCTGGTTATCATCAGTTAAGGGTCAAGGAGGATGATATTCCTAAGACAGCTTTTAGGACGCGATATGGACATTACGAATTCTTAGTCATGTCATTTGGTTTGACTAATGCACCTGCGGTATTCATGGATCTCATGAACCGTGTGTGTAAGCCGTATTTGGACAAGTTTGTTATCATATTCATCGACGATATTTTGATCTACTCCAAAAGTAAAGAATAACATGAAGAACACTTGAAGATAATTCTTGGATTGCTAGAGAAAGAGCAATTATACGCCAAGTTTTCAAAATGTGATTTTTGGTTGCAGTCGGTACAATTTTTGGGTCACGTGGTTAGTAGCCGAGGTATTCATGTTGATCCTGCCAAGATCGAGGCTATTGGCAACTGGGAAGTTCCTAAGACTCCAACTCAAGTGAGACAATTTTTAGGTCTTGCTGGATATTACCGAAGGTTTATCCAAGATTTTTCGAAGATTGCGCGACCTTTAACTACACTGACTCACAAAGGAAAGAAGTTTGAATGGTTAAAGGAACAAGAGTCTGCATTTCAACAATTAAAGCATAAACTAACTACTGCACCCATATTATCTTTACCTGAGGGAAATGAAGATTTTGTGGTTTATTGTGACGCCTCGCGTCAAGGACTTGGAGGTGTTTTGATGCAGCGACAGAAGGTCATTGCATATGCATCACGACAACTGAAGGTGTACAAGCAAAACTATACAACTCATGATTTAGAATTGGGAGCTGTTGTCTTTGCCCTTAAAATGTGGAGACATTATTTGTATGGAACTAAATGCACTATATTTACGGATCACAAGAGTCTTCAGCATATTTTTGATCAGAAACAATTAAATATGCGACAACGGTGTTGGGTTGAATTATTGAATGATTATGACTGCGAAATTCGTTATCATCCTGGGAAGGCTAACGTGGTTGCCGATGCGTTGAGCCGAAAGGAAAAGATTAAACTTCTTCGAGTTAGAGCACTGAATATAACTATTCATGCAAATCTTGTTTCGCAAATCCGAGATGCTCAATTAGAAGCTGTGAAGGAGGAACGTTGGAAGGATGAGGCGATTAAAGGATTGATTAAGCAATTTGAAGTAAATGGTGATGGGACCCGATACTTTGCAGGACGTCTATGGGTACTAAAGTATGGTGAATTAAGAAAACTTGTGTTAGATGAAGCACACAAGATGAGATACTTAATTCACCCTGGAACTGGGAAAATGTATCATGATATCAAGGAATTTTATTGGTGGCCTAACATGAAAGCTGACGTTGCCACTTATGTGAGCCAATGTCTGACTTGTGCGAAAGTCAAAATGGAGAATCAAAAACCGTCAGGGTTGTTACAACAACCAAAAATTCCATAGTGGAAATGGGAAAGAATAACCATGGACTTTATAATGAAGCTACCGAGAACCGTGAGTGGTTACGACACTATTTGGGTGATTGTCGATCGTCTCACTAAGTCTGCACATTTCCTACCTATGAAAGAGACGGATAGGATGGAGAAATTGGCACAATTATATTTGAAAGAGGTTATCTCAACACACGGAGTGCCTGTCTCTATTATATCTGACTATGACAGTCGATTCACGTCAAGATTTTGGCAATCTTTACAAGAAGCTTTAGGAACTCGTGTGGACATGAGTACCGCCTACCATCCACAAACTGACGGACAAAGTGAAAGGACCATCCAAACCCTAAAAGATATGCTACGGGCATGTGTTATTGATTTTGGTAATGGATGGGATAAATATATACTGTTAGCAGAATTTTCATATAATAACAGTTATCACGCGAGTATTAAAGTCGCACCATTTGAAGCTCTCTATGGTAGAAAATGTAGATCACCTCTATGTTGGAGTCAAGTGGGTGATAGACAACTCACTGGTCCAGAAATCATACATGAGACTACCGAGAAAATCTTTCAGATTCAAGAGAGATTGAAGACTGCCATGAGCCGACAAAAGAGCTATGCTGATGGTCGAAGAAAATCCTTAGAATTTCAGGTAGGAGATAAAGTCATGCTTAAAGTGTCTCCCTGGAAGGGTGTGATTCGATTTGGGAAGCGAGGAAAACTAAGCCCGAGATATGTTGGACCTTTCGAGATAATTGAAAGGATTGGTCCTGTAGCGTATCGTTTGAAACTACCGCAAGAATTGAGTGGTATCCATGATGCTTTTCATGTCTCAAGTTTAAATAAGTGTTTGTCCGATGACAGTCTCGTTATTTCATTAGAAGAGATTCGTATAGACAATAAACTTCATTTTATCGAGGAACCAGCAGAAATCATGGATCGCGAAGTTAAGCGCTTGAAGCATAGTAGTATTCTGATTGTCAAAGTTCGTTGGAATGCTCATAGAGGACCGGAGTTTACTTGGGAACGGGAGGACCATATGCGGCGGAAGTATCCACATCTTTTCACTGATATCAGACAAACATCAGGTACCACCTAAAATTTCGGGACGAAATTTTCTTTAACGGGTGGGTAATGTGATAACCAAGATTTTTCCGGCTAGGTTTTCTTAACCTAACTTGAATGATTTAAGTTTCGACACGATAAGAAATTTGATGTCTTGAGTCTTTTACTCTTTTATAAATTTTATAGGTCTTTTTCATAAGTATTCATGAATCTATACCTTCATTTAAACTATAGCTCATAATGTTACTACAAATAAAAGACTATGACATTTCATATACATATCTAATATACATATAGGTATATAACTAAATTACCTTGATATTTTATAAGACTTGAATCTTTAATACATCTAGTTACCAAACTACCACAACATTAACCACTAACTAAACTCTAATCAAGGTCATTAACACTTAGGTATATACTTACACTTAAACTGAAATTAATATAGGACTAACTAACACTAATTAATTATTTATAATATTAAGTCTTAATTACATGGAAACATGTCATAAACGCTTGTCATTCACATGCATAATTAACTAAGTAAAGATTGATTAGTCATCTTCTCTTGTTCTCCTCCTTGTGCCACAACTTAATCATCATCATCATGAGCATTCCTTTGTCTTAAACATGTATGGACACATTTCTAAACCTCACTCAACCTAAGCTTACTAAACATCTCCTTTTCTCCTCTAAACCACACGTCAATCACCATCATCACCTTCATGTGCAAGTACTTAATTAAATTAATCTTCCATACATACTTGTCATAAACACATGCAATTACTTTATCTTTATGTCTTGAAGATACTAAACATAATTGCATGAGCTTGCATGAGAATTGGCTTGTCATATTTCCCTTTTTATCTCCTTGTGCCACGACTACAACATCCTCACCAAAAGACCACCTTTTGCTTCTTAAACTCTCATAACACACTCAATTATCACACTAAATCCTCTCAAGTTCAGCCATTTATTTCTTCATTGTTCATCTTCATCAACTCATACATCATCATTACTCAAGGTATAATCATCAAGTACAATTCTTTTACTCTTTACTAAGTTACTTTCAAGAGAAATGGGTGTAAAAGCTCAATCTAGAGTGTTAAAAACACTCAATGATGATTACATGGCTAACTCTAATCTTGATCATAAATAACTAAAAATATGTTTTACATATGTTTAACAACCTAAAATAAACTTAAAGTGAAAAGGCATATAGATAAAATGTATTAAGTTTACTAGCTAGTCCTTAGCCTTAATAAGGACCAAGTCAGTCTTCATTTGGTGGAATTTTTAGAAAATACTTACACTCACTTTTGCTACTGGAATTTTTGAGATTCTTAAACTTTTATGAGTCCTAGACTTTCTGTAAAAATCTCATGAATTATAAAGTGGTCTAAGTATTTATTTTGTATTTTTACTTTTAATGGGTACTGATTTGGACAGATTCTGTCCAACACACATGTTTCACCAAAAATGAGGTACCAACAACTACATATGAAAAGTTACGAAATATTCATTGTTAAGAAGACTAAAAATAGAACATGTTAGGCTTTGGAATTATGTAAAAAGCTTAAGAAATGATTAAGATATGGCCTTGTACATTTAGACAATGGGTTTAGACTTACTGAAAACTGTTGTCACTTAGACTGTATAAAAAACGTATACAACTGATGTTTTCTGAGCAAAACGAATTTTTGAACTAATAGATAACTAGATTGGAGTAAGACTTCAAAAGGATAAGTCCAAATAAGTTAATTTACTATTTTTAGTGGTATTAAACTTTAAACTAGTTAAAACAGTCCACTTGTAGTAAAATAATTCTATAAAATTCATTTTTATGATATAAATTACAAATCTTATATTCCTAGAAGTCTAACACATATACATTCACATATAAAATAAGAATTACCTTATATCACTACTTTTAAATAAGAAAATCAACTCCTAAAACTACTTATAAAATCAGTCCACATAAAAACTTTAACTTGTAAACCGAGAAACCGCCTTTTAAAAGCCGAGTACACTATGTTACATTTGAACATAAATAAAATCATTAGTATTACTAATGTTAGTAATAACACACCTCTGACCTTAACTTATGTATTTAGGTCCCGAGCTCGAAGTACATCAAAGTACTTAAACCATAAATCCAAGCTTTATACCGCATAACATCACCTGTGAGTATCATAGTCCCATTTTACTAGCTTTTAGCAAACTTATTATTTTGGGATGAGAAACATGCTTCTTTTATGTTTTACATTATGGACATAAGTTCTTAAAGCTATATTCTATTGTGTTGAGTTTATGACTTAGCTTAAACCCCGATTCTGATATCGTTAATTACTTGTTTAAGGTAAACGCGAATAATGTGGATAGATCTATTTGAGGGTGACTCCTCACATCCGGCATAGTCTTCAGGCTAACGGATGCATTGTGACGACCCGGGAATTTCTGACCAAATTTAAACTTAATCTTTATATGACTTCGACACGATAAGCAAAGTATGTAATTTTGAATCTCGAAAATTTTGAAACTATATTCATGTAGTTAATTACCCTTCGACCATCTTCGATGATTCACGAACCATTGTTGTAAAAAATATATATATATATATATATATATATATATATATATATATATATATATATATATATATATATATATATATATATATATATATATGTATATATATACAATAATTTGAAATGATAAAATACAAATTAATGGTTTGAATTAGAGATATAAAATAGTATATAAGATAATGATGTTGTTATAATAATGTTTTTATACATAAATCATATATATATATATATATATATATATATATATATATATATATATATATATATATATATATATATATATATATATATATATATATATATATATATATATATATATATATGATTTATGTATAAAAACATTATTATATGTATATTGTAATAAATATTAAAAATTCAATATATAAATAGCTATCAAATATTACATAATTATTAATATGTGATATTAATATATTAAATTTAATTACAAATTACAATATAATTGTCATGTTATTATTACATCCATTATTATAATTATTTATATTAATATTAGCATTTATATCAATATTATTAGTGTTGTTATATATAACATATATAGATATGAATTTTGATACATATAATTTGTTATGTTAATATTATAATTTAAAAATCATTATTATTGTTATTATCATTCTTATTATCATTATCAACATAATTACTCAAAAATTATTATTTGTTTTAATTAAGAGTATTATTATCATCATCATTATTATTTTTTATTTATTTTATTTTTATCCTTAATCTTAATATTATATTGATATTAGTACTATTTCTATTATTACTATTACTAGTATTTTTTAGTATTATGAATAATATTTTTACCATTTTTATAGTTAAGATTATTATTATTATATAGTATTATTATAATGATTATTAATATAATTATTATTAGTGTTATTAATATTTATTAGAAAATAATACATTTAATTATTATTAACATTAACAATATGATTATTATCATTTTTTATTATTTATTAGTAATATTATTATTTATTAATTTTTATTATTATTAATATAATTATTATTATTATTATTAATTATTAGTAATTATTATATAAACTAAAAATCAAAATATTCGTACGATTCAAATCCAGATATCCATCAAACTGTTTTACGTTTTTGTTTCTGTCCCCAATCGGTTACGTATCACTTTCAATCGTACAAATCTAATTATCTTTACAGTTTAATTAATTTTATTCGGTCCTTGATTGAAATAATACCTGTCGACACCAGATTGTCATTTAAGGGGAGCATTACAAGTTGTTAAGATATACTATATCACTTACTAAAATAAAATATCAATCATAAATTTTAACTGCATTATTTTTCAATTGAATTAAACCAGAAAAGAGCTGAAACCTTGTTACGACTCTGTTCTTGATTTTTTTTCGAAAACTTCAATTTTGAAACTAATTTAAAAATGTAAAAATGTAGTTATGTTAGGAATTTTTCAATCGAACTTTCTGCAAATTCTCAAATTCCAATTCTTTGAAACGAGTACGAATTATCGAGTCAAAGCTTTAATTTTCAAAAGTCAACATATTTGTTCATCGTGAAATCTGAGCTGGTTTTGATGTTTTATGTTTAATTGGTGATTCAGAAAGTTTTCATGGACGATTTAAAACCTTTTTAATGTTATGAGTATAGTCTTAAACATTTTAAAAATTCGAAATTGATTTTGGGTTTAGTCTTGTTCATCGAATGTCTGTTCCATCTTTTTCTTTTGTTTTGATTCTGTTTTAATTTAGTTAGTCAACCTCTAAACGTTTTTGTATCAACGATAAATTATTGTGAATTGGTTTGAAACCTGGATTGATTTGAATTCAAGTGAGGAAGAAGGTGAAATTAAAACAGAAAATATATATAGTTTAAATAAATAAGGCTGGGTTATAAATTAGATAAGGAGCAGTAGCTCAGATGGTTAATGGGTGTTATGGTGAGCGAGAGGTCTCGGGTTCGAGCCCGTGCTGGGACTTTTATTTTTTTGAGGCTCACTTCATTAAGGTAGCCCTTTTAATATTTTTATGTTATTATTATTATTATTATTATCATTATTATTATTATTATTATTATTATTATTATTATTACAAATTATTATTATTACCATTATTATTGTTATAATGATTATTATTATAATTATTAACATTATTATTAATATGATTTTGATTATTATTGTTATTATTATTATTAGTATTATTTTTTTTTTGTTATTATTAGTATTATTAGTATTATTATTATTATTATTATTAAGATTATGAATATTATTATTATTGTAATTAAGTAATTATTAAGTAATGTCATTATTGATAATATTATTATTATTAAATATTACTAATGTGTTTATCATTAATAATATTATCATTTAAGTATTGATATCATTATTATTATTAGGAATAATATTACTATTATGAAAATAACAAAACTTATTAGTATTTTTGCTAATAATAGTATTAGTATCATTTTAAAATATTAGTATTATCAATGTTGATGTAAGTATTATTATTAACATTAGCACATTCGTTAACATGAGTATCATTAACAAGTACTATTATTATTGAAAATTAATATAATTATTACTAAAGGTATCATTACTTTAAATCTATATTTTAATAAAAACTATTATTAATACTATCATTTATATTATTAGTACTATGAAAATTATTATTATTATCAGTATAATTATTCTAAAATTATTATAACTAGTGTTTTGTAAACAAAAGAATTATTACACTAAAGTATATTTAATTATTGTATATACAAAATGAATACATTTAATTAAATAATGAAATATATAAATAAGTTATTAATATAAAAATTATATCACTAATAATAATATATATTTATTTGATTACGATTATATATTAATGAATACATAAATGATATAGGTTCATGAATCCGAGGCCAACCCAGCATTGTTCAATATAATCATATGTATTTTTACTACAAAATACATTAGGTGAGTTTCATTTGCCTTTTTACCCTTTATATTTTTGGGCTGAGAATACATGCGCAATTTTTATAAATGTTTTACGAAATAGACACAAGTAATCGAAACTACATTATATGATTGAATGATCGAAGCCGAATATGCCCCTTTTTGCTTGGTAGCCTAAGAATTAAGGAACATCACTAATTTTGAGAATTAGTGCACGCCTAATTGACGCGAATCCTAAATAAAGATCTATTGGGCCTAACGAACCCCATCCAAAGTACCGGATGCTTTAGTACTTCGATGTTGTTTTTATCATGTCCGAAGGATTTCCCGGAATGATAGGGGATATTCTTATATGCATATTGTTAATGTCGGTTACCAGGTGTTCAATCCATATGAATGATTTTTGTCTCTATGCATGGGACGTATATTTATGAGAACTGGAAATGAAATTCTTGTGGTCTATTAAAACGATGAAAATGAATGATTATGATAAACTAATGAACTCACCAACCTTTTGATTGACACTTTAAAGAATGTTTATTCTCAGGTATGAAAGAAATCTTCCGCTGTGCATTTGCTCATTTTAAGGATATTACTTGGAGTCATTCATGACATATTTCAAAAGACATTGCATTAGAGTCGTTGAGTTCATCAAGATTATTATTAAGTCAATTATAGTTGAATATGTTATGAAATGGTACGCATGCCGTCAACTTTTGATGTAAAGAAAGTTTGTCTTTTAAAAACGAATGCAATGTTTGTAAAATGTATCATATAGAGGTCAAGTACCTCGCGATGTAACCAACTGTTGTGAATCATTTGAAATCGATATGGACTTCGTCCGGATGGATTAGGACGAGTCGCTTCATGCATAACCTTCGACTTTGTAGCTCTAGCTAAGTGAGACTACATGATTTCGGGTTCTTGATTGTTAAGTTCGATATCGGGAGCTCATGTTTATATAGAATATATTTACAACTGTTTGTACTTGAAAATCTTATGGTCCATACAATTATATCATTAAACCTATGATCTCACCAACATTATTGTTGACCTTTTTAAGCATGTGTTTTCTCAGGTCCATAAGCAGGAGTCCGCATACTTTCAGGTTGGCTTTTGGGATGTCGTCAGGATGTCGGGATGTCTTTTAAAAATAAATCATCATGCACTATGTTTAAGTGTTGTACTTTGTTATATTTTGGTTGTAATTGTTGTACATTACTTTTAAGTCCCGACATGTAACTCAAAACTTGTACTTGTATGTTGAAATAAAAACGTTTCCGCTGTCGTCTTTAGAAATCGTTAACTATAACTGGGACACCTATCACGTCACATTCCGGGATCGAAATGGGGTCGTGACAAAAGCATAGACTAAAGATGTATAAATAATTGTTACAGAGCACTTACCCTCGATATTAACCCGACCCTCCCAATCTAAACGATGTCATTACAGCCCATCCGCCTCATCACTGAACTACTATCCCAATAGCTACATTCACACCTTCACATTTTATCAAGGCAATAAAGAACATTATACAAATGAAAATTAATTTTTTATCTTACCTAATCGCCTCCAAAATTGCGAATAAGTCACCAACCATTTATTGCCGATAAGTCACAACCTTCTTTAAATTCTCGTCTTTAATATATTTCACAAAATGGAAGATACAAACTATTGGTGAGGATAGAACTAAATCTGGAAATACTTCAGACAACATACAATATAATTATACAATCATTGATTAAATTATGGATAATTATACATCAAGATATAAAAAAGTTAAATGTTTTCATGTTTTGTTTCATTCAAGCATTGAACAGTAGGTTTAGAATTAGTACCATATGTAAGCTAACCAGCAACAGATCCCAGAGGCTTGTTCATATCAAATTGTAAACAAAAATTTGCATAAATTACCTAAAAATAGAAAAAATAGTGTCATAGGAAGCAAATGATGTAAGTAACCTGAGGCTTGTTCACCATGCCACCATCATCATTCATCATACTGGAAAAAAATAAAACATGAATATATCGACATCCTTACTATTTCTAAAGTACCCAATTACTTTGATATCATAGATACAAAAAAGAATCCAGCAAGAACTGAACAAAAAAAAATCAATATGAATATTTATCATTTAAAAGAGACTAAGTTTACCATAATCGCATTATAGTTCATTCAAATTGAGCAAACCATCTTTATCAATTCTTCTATCTATAAACTGTCATGTTAAAAACTCACATTTGATGAGATTAACACTTGTTGACTTATGAAACATCCCTCATCCATGTTTTCATAGCAAAAAAGCTAAAAATGCAGAGGAGACTCGTTCAATCCTCACCAACCTCACTTTGGAGCCTTACCTTTAAAAAAAAAAAGAAAAAAAAAGTCATGAAGACCTGTTGCAATGTCACTTTTTAATCTTAGAGTAAAAACATATAAATTATTGCATGTGAGAAAACAATAATGAAATTAGTTTATTAGTTTATAGATAAAAGAATGATGAAGATGGTTAATCAAATGCTATATTAGTTGATCCCCACTTGATAACCATTATATAAATTGTATTAAGGAGTTACTTATTATGAGATGAACAGTTTTAAGAGTCAACTAACAAATAACATGTACATTAATTCCATCAAATTGAGAATCATATCAAATGCTTGCATGCTGAATAAACCCCCAACTTCATGGGTATCTGCAAAACCATAGATTTACTCGGTTATACCTTCAACAATTTAAGTTACGTTGCATCTAAGGTTTCTTTTTGAGCTTCCATCACCTGCTTTCTACTCAGTAAACAAAATAGAATTTCAAATCATGCATTAACAATGTACAATTAAATTAACATAAAATCAGCATATGTAGCAATTTTCATCTTCAGTTTCATTTAAGCATTTAATCAAACACATGAAGATCATAAAACGAAACATACGCCTGTTAGTTTGTAACCCAATATTTCACTAATAATGCTTTCAAGATAAAGAAACCAGCAAAAATCAGATCGGAGATGTTATTCATGTTACAAAATTGAAAAAGCCAGATCTTAAATTGAACAATCACTAATATATCTACATAGTTCATATTAGTTGCTCTTGAGATGCATACACCACTTGCTGCAAAATCAATAAATACAGCAAAAATCATATCTAATATGTTATTCATGTTGCAAAATTGAAGAATCTTATTCTGTAAAAATTTAAATTAAACCGGAAAGAATCGGGGGTTAAAGATGAAGATGATTGTAGAAATGAAATTAGATATAGATGATGGAAGTGAAACACTCAAAAAAGAAAATAAGATTACCAAGTATTTTTGTGGAGATGAAAGAATCGAAAAGTTTCTTGAGAACTGATTAACTTTTTTGGAAAGTAAAATGTAGTAATTTTGTAGCAAGAAGGCGTGACTTGTTTTTGGCAGAGAGATAAATTTGTATTATGTTAAAAGAAAACCCCCTACTTCATGGGTATCTGCAAAACCATAGATTTATCATAGATATACTCCGTATTTATTTAATTTAATTAATTTAATAATGTCATTAGTAATGACCAAATAGTGCCACCTGTCCCCTATTTTTTTTTAACCTATGATTTTAATTACTTAATGACATCACACAATTAGTAATTTAAAAGAATTGATAGATAATGCCATTAAACTTTTACAGTAAATTGTAGAGAGAAAATCTACACTTATTTTTGAAAATATGTGTAAGATCCAGTTTTATCAGTTGAGTTGGACGCCGTCCAACTTGGTGCGACGCCGTCCAGTTTTGAAGGACTGGACGCCGTCCAGATGGCCTGACGAGCCAGCTTTGGCATTTTGTTATTTAAAAAGGGGTAGTTTGGTAATTTCACTTGGTGGACGACTTTAAGGCCCTAGTTCAGTTTTGGTGAGCCTCATTACTCCTTTTCCATCTACTTTATCATCTTCCATTAAATCCTAAAGAGAGAGGAGGTTCTAGAGTGAGAGAGCTCCATTAAAGGAAGAAAGAGGTTGAATCGGGTCTTAGCGCGAGTTCTAAAGTTGTTCATCTAGTCGCTAACTACGTGGTGATTGTGTTGGTAAGTTATAAAACCTATTTTCTTTACTTAAATTGTGTTAAGGGTTAGGTTTTGGGTTAGTGTTAGCACTTAAAACCCATTTGTTAGTGATTTGGGGGTTTTGGGTAAGTTTGGGTCATGAAGACCCAAAAGATGACTAACCTAGGGTTTTGAAAAGTTAAAGTGTATAAATGAGTCTTAAAGGCTTAGTAAATCACTAGCACTTTTGTAGTTAATGATAGTGGGTGTCATTGGGTTGTGGGTGACCCAAATGGGAGTGTTGACCTCGAAATGGGTCAAATGGGTCTTGGGCGACCTAGGTTGTTAAATGTGTATGAGAACACACTAAACTTGTGTTTATAAAGTGTTTAAGACCATATTTGACTAGTGTTAGGGTTTTGTTGGTGTTGACCCAAACATTAGGGTTAGGGGTGCAAATGGGTCGGAATTGCATCTTGGGTCAAAATGGCACTAGAATGGGGAGTAAGTTGGTTTACCAACTTATGTTGTGATTGATTATGTGCTAAATGTGATAGGTACGTTACATGGAAGTTGCAAGCTCAGTTATCTTTGGCAAAAGACTCTAAGGTGAGTGGAATAATTATATGCGTAGGTATATAATGTATTTATTTGTTGTAGCGTGAGATGTGAAGTGTCGAGGTGTTAAGACACCACGTTTCATGTGACGAGTGAAGTATCGAGGTGTTAAGATGCCACTCGAGGTGAAGCATCGAGGTGTTAAGATGCCACATAGGAGTGAAGTGTCGAGGTGTTAAGACGCCACTCCATAATAAAGGGTGAAGTGTCGAGGTGTTAAGACGCCACCCGAGGGTGAAGTATCGAGGTGTTAAGATGCCACCCGGGGGTTAGTGATACAAGGTGCTAAGTACACTAATGGATGTTGTGAACTCCGATGGCCTTTCGCGGGCGCCATTCCCTTATACGATTGGTTAACCATGGTTATTGTGTTGAGTTGTAAGCATATTATATGGTTCGAGTTATATACATATATATATGCCTTGTTATGCTAGCTTGTGATAAAGGAGGTTGATAGCCTTGTACTTGAGATGTTAAGCCCTTTTGTGTTGCTAGCATATATGCGGTATTGCGTAAGTGTGCAAGTAGGTATTTTATATATGTACGTGTATAACTATTGCATTCACTAAGCGTTAGCTTACCCTCTCGTTGTTTACCTTTTTAGGCTCCGACGTGGACAAAGGCAAAGGTATTCGGTTGGATTAGTGGTCTCTCGCTTATTTTGATAGGGGATGGTTTTGGTTAGCTTTTAGAAGTTCGGCCAAGATTTGGGTAGTTTAACCCCAAACACCATGCTCTAGTGTCGTTTGGAAATTAAACTTGCTTTGGTCGAAACTTGTATTTTTGATCGAAACGTGTAAGACGGGCCGATGTGGGCCCGAGGTTGTAAAACTTGTTTTGATGATGGAAACCTCTTATTTTATTATATTGTGATACGTTGTAAAAAGGTTTTTGTTTAAAAGTGTCGGGAAGCGGGATTTCCGCTCACGTGAGTTGGACCCGGGGGACAGTAGCTTCCAGGCAATCTGGACGCCGTCCAGATATGCTGGACGCCGTCCCGGCTTAAATGCTGGACGCCGTCCAGTTGTGCTACAGCAGAAATTTTTTTTTTAGTGTGTTTTTGGTGAATTGAAGTCGGGATGTTACAAGTGGTATCAGAGCATGGTCTAAGGGATTTAGGCGACTTGAGATAGGTGCCTAGACTTAGACTTTATTGTATGTGCGCTTTATGCGGGACTTGTAGGACTTTGGGTCAGAACGGGAATTGTTAGTGCTAGGGTTTATGTGAATTAACCTTGCACTAATTGTTGTATGTTATTTTGGCAATCATCAAGCGAGATAGGCATTGTACTAGCAAGTTAATGCGATGTGCTCGCATAACAATGATTAGCTACCATTGTTACGGGTTTAAATCGTGTCAAACGAGCGATGTACGACAATTGTTGAGCAAGATGGGATAGTGTAGTATATATGTATATGCATATGTGTTAAGTCCTTTCGTTTCGTTGTTTAATTTACTTCGTTTTATAGAATGAAGATGAGAAATGGACACGACACCAATGACGGAAGTACGAGTGAGGACGTTGAACTCACGGCCAAGGTTGAGGCCATCTTTAAGAGGCTAGAAGGATTTTCTCGACGATGTTTGAAAGGTTTTCCAAGAGTTGGTTGATGGGCAAGTGACCGAAATGATAAATAAGCGAATGAATGCCGCGATCGAGGAGGCATTAGAAGCTAGAAACATTTGTCCTCATGGTGAAGGGGGTGATGGTAACGGTGGGAATGGAAGGTGGGACTTCCATTTCAAAAATTTTAAGGATGCTCAACCCCCGATGTTTAATGGGGTGCGAGATCCGTTAAAAAGTACATGTTGGATTTCCGATATCGAGGGAGCTTTCCGTACCGCGGAATGTCCTCCCCAGAAGAAGGCGAGGTATGGTTCTAGTATGTTGTGGGAAGAAGCTAAGTTGTGGTGGGATGATAAAATCAACTTGTACGGTGAGGAGCAATGTATGAGTTTGACGTAGGAAGAGTTTAAGAAGGAATTTTTCAAAGAATACCGAACTTCTTCCGATCTAGATAGAATCCGGGATGAGTTGCACAATTAGCAACAAGGTTCAATGGACTTGGTTACTCTCAAGTCTACCTTCTTGGCAAAGACTCGTTTTTGTCCGGAATATGTTGGTGACGATCACAAGCTAATGAAAGATTTTTAACGTACCATGAATGATGAGTATAAGGGTAAGATTAGTCGAGGAGCGGCTAAGTCTTTTGAAGAGTTATTTGAATTGGCTCGGGGTTTTGAGCCGGAGGTTCTAAGGAGAAGTGATTTCACTTTTTCTAAGAGAAATTTTGAAGGTTCTAGTCATTCTAACTTTTCAAACAAGAAGAACAAGAACAAGAAGGGTTCTGAAAGTGTCAATAGCGTGAAGAAGGGCGCTTCCGGTGGTTTTTCTTTTTCGTGCTACAATTGTGGGCAAGCGGGTCATATGGCTCGTGATTGTCCGAAACCATCTTCTGGAAGCAAGCTCACTTGTTTTAATTGCGGTAAAGAAGGGCAAAAGAAGCCGGAGTTTCCCGATTTGCGAAACGATAATGTTAAGCGTCTAGAGAAGGCGGCGGGTACAGCTAGGGGTCGCAACTATTTGATGACCAATGATGAAGCCAAACAATCCAACGAAGTTGTCTTAGGTTCTTTCATGGTTAATTCTAATCCGGCAAGGATTCTATTTGATAGCGGTGCAAATTTGTCGTTTGTGTCTCTAAAATTTGTGCCTAAACTTAATAGACCGTTAGCTAAGTTAAGTCGTCCGGTAGAAGTCGAAATAGCAGACGGCAATACGGTGCTAGTGGTTGATGTGTGTAAGAAATGTGATGCGTTTTTGGTGCCGAAAACTTTAAGATTGTTCTTATCCCGATGACTTTGGGTGATTTTGATATCGTTGTTGGTATGGATTGGCTCGATCATAATAGAGCCGATATTGCATGCCATGAAAAATTTATTCATGTGAAGACCCCAAGTGGGGGAGAGTTAATCATTCACGGTGATAAGCGTAGAAGACTTGTGACGATATGCACCTTTGCACGGGCACATCGTTTCCTTGTTAGTGGTGGCATGGCTTTTCTTGCCCATGTTGTTGATACTCGTGATGAGCCACCACCCATTAGTGAAATTCCGGTGGTTAGTGAATTCGAAGACGTTTTTTCGGACGAGTTACCGGGTGTTCCGGCGGAAAGACAAGTTGAATTTCGCATTGAGTTGGTTCCGGGGGCTACCCCCATTGCTAAGACTCCTTATCGTTTAGCGCCAACGAAAATGCAAGAGTTGTTAAATCAAACCCAAGAGTTGCTTGAGAAGGGTTTTATCCGACCAGGTGCTTCGCCTTGGGGCGCTCCGGTTTTGTTTGTGAAGAAGAAGGATGGTATTATGCGAATGTGCATCGATTACCGGGAGTTGAATAAAGTGACGCTCAAGAATCGTTATCCATTGCCTCGGATTGATGATTTGTTTGACCAACTCCAAGGTGCTACGTATTTCTCTAAGATTGACCTACGGTCTGGCTATCACCAAATGCGGGTCCGTGAGGAAGATATCGATAAAACGGCTTTTCAAACGCGTTATGGGCATTTTGAGTTTGTAGTTATGCCTTTTGGTCTTACGAATGCACCGGCGGCATTTATGGATCTTATGAACCGAGTGTGCCAACCTATGTTGGACAAGTCGGTAATTGTGTTCATTGACGACTTACTTGTCTATTCGAAGAGTATGAAAGAACATGAACTTCATTTGCGGTGTGTGTTAAAGACGTTACGGAAGGAGAAGTTGTATGCTAAATTCTCCAAATGTGAATTTTGGCTAAGGGAAGTTCAATTCCTTGGCCATATTGTGAACGAAAATGGTATTCAAGTAGATCCGGGGAAGATAGAGACGGTGAAAAGTTGGAGACGACCGACTACGCCTACGGAAATTCGAAGTTTTCTTGGATTGGCTGGTTATTATCGTCGGTTTATCCAAGACTTTTCTAAGATCGCTTCTTCGTTGACGAAATTGACGAGGAAGAATGCGAGGTTTATTTGGGAGAATGAGCAAGAAATTGCTTTTCAATTGCTAAAAGAGAAATTGTGTCAAACTCCGGTGTTAGTGTTGCCGGAAGGTGTAGAAGACATGACGGTGTATTGTGATGCTTCGCTAAATGGGCTCGGGTGTGTTCTAATGCAAAAAGGTAAAGTCATCACTTACGCCTCTCTACAATTAAAGGAACACGAGACGAGATATCCGACTCATGATCTTGAGTTGGCGGCGGTTGTGCATGCATTGAAAATTTGGCGCCATTACTTGTATGGTGTCAAGAGTACAATTTATTCGGATCATAAGAGTTTGAAACATCTCTTTAATCAACGAGATTTGAATTATCGTCAACGTAGGTGGATGGATGTGGTAAAAGACTATAATTGTGAGATACTTTATCATCCGGGCAAGGCGAATGTGGTCGCGGATGCGTTAAGTCAAAAGAGTCATCACCCAGGGTTACGACTGGGATTGTTACGTATGATTATTACTAACGATTTTCTTGAAAAACTTGGTGTGATCCAACTAGAGGCTTACGTTCACAACAAGCATGCGGAACGAATTGTGGGGCAATTGGAATTCATTACTATGGGCTCGCGTGGTTTGTTGTCTTTTCAAGGAAGAGTGTGGGTACCTAAGATGGGTGATTATCTACAAGTGCTACTTGATGAAGCACATAAGTCAAGGTATTCCATTCATCCAGGCGCGACAAAAATGTATCATAATTTAAGGAAGGAGTATTGGTGGTCGGGCATGAAACGTGATGTTGTTAAGTATGTTGAGCAATGCGTCACGTGTTTGCAAGTTAAAGCTGAACACCAAAAGTCGTATGGTAAGTTGCAACCTTTAGAAATCCCGAAGTGGAAATGGGAGCACATTACCATGGATTTCATCACAAAGTTACCTAAAATGGCGAGAACCCAATTTGATTCAATTTGGGTGATAGTTGACCGATTGACAAAAAGTGCTTTATTTCTTCCCATTCGGGAAGCGATATCGTCGGAGACCTTGGCTAAATTGTTTATCAAGGAGGTAGTCGCTCAACATGGGGTTCCTGTATCTATTGTTTCGGATCGAGATACCCGTTTTACATCTCGGTTTTGGGAAAAGTTTCATGACGATATGGGTACACAATTAAAATTGAGCACGGCGTATCATCCTCAAACGGACGGTCAAACCGAACGTACGAATCAAACATTAGAGGATATGTTACGGGCGTGTATTATTGATTTCTGTGGTAGTTGGGACGAGTACTTACCTTTGGTGGAATTCTCGTACAATAATAGTTATCATACTAGTATCGGGATGCCACCGTATGAGATGTTTTATGGGCGGAGGTGCCGAACTCCGATTTGTGAAGGTATTTCGTATGCCCGAGAGACATATTAAATTAATGTGGCTAATATGTTATGATCCAAGTCGGGTCATACCCAATAACAAACTTACCGACACCTTATACGTATTTGATCTTAACGATTGGATCATTAAACAAATACGCGACACTTGGATTTTAGAAAATCAGGTTTCTAAAATATTATCACTTGAGATAAATTATTTGGATAATTTATATATAATTGTTTATAGGTTTAAATTATTATATTGTGTTATTTTTTATAAAAGGTTTTATAAAATATATAAGTAACAAAATAATACATAAGTTTATAACAAGTTTATAAACTTTTATAAACTTACAAGTATTATTATTAAAAGATTATGTGTTGCAGAATTTTGGGTCTCCAAGAATGACAAACACATGCTCCTTTGTTACTTTTAATACTACACAACTCCTCATAAGCATGCCTAACACTTCCACCAAGGTTAGACTTATTCTTTCAAGTGATAACTACAAACTTTAAGCTTGAAAACTGCCCAAAATACAGCATTCAGCTGTTGCTGTTTCCGTGGCCTTTTGGGGTCATAAAGAGGATCATTTTTCTTCTTTGTAAGCTAGTTTTCAAGTGTCAATTAATCCTAACAAAAGTACTAGGTGTTGGTATCAAGTTTGGGGTATAATCTCTTGAGGTTTCATGCTTTTGAGGCTTGCATTCTCATCATCTTTCTAGTTGCTGCTGTCCAGAAAATTAGGTGCAAATAAAAGGGTTTTGAGCTTGGTTAATTAGTTAGTTAAGTGTCTAAATCTTAACTAACTTAAAGGGTGGTGTTGGTGCATCAAATGATTGAGTTTTACACACTTGTTCATCATCTTCATCATCACTCATATACCTCCTAACTTGGAGAAGGTATAACCTCTAAACTACTTCTATTTTGCAAGCATATTTCATGACTTGATGTCTAATTGGAATTCAAATAAATTGGTCAAATATATACACTTGTTTTCTTAATAAATCATGCTTCCGCTTGCTATAAATCTTACTAAATTAGTTTAGTGATTATGTTAACATTAAGAACATTTTGTTATATTGAATTCCAACAATGGTATCAGAGCCGAGGTTGTTGAAATATGCTTCAAGATGTTGTTTTAAACCCACTATATTTGCTTTCCATGCACATGCATGAATATGGAATGTAAAAATGTTCGGGTTTGGGTGGGTTTGTAAGGTTGGCCGAATTCTTAAGAGTTTCCAAGAGGGTTTGGAATTTGCAAATTGGTCATATTTGTTGTATGTAGTAGTTCACAATCAATGCCTTGACCTTATGATTGAATGCATGTGTGCTTGAATGATTTGTATTATTCATTTGGTATGTAATAATTAATTCATTCATTTGGTTATAATATTCATTCATTTGGTTATGTAATTTATTTTATATTTGTTATGTAAAATAGATTAGGTTGTATTTTCATTTTCTAGAAAAATGTATTAGGATATATTTTTTGTAAAAATGAAGATGCAAGATGACGACAAGGAAGATGCAAGATTAAGTGGGAGATTTGAAATCTTCTACTTTGTGTTATAACCCTTTACCGGTGATATTTGTTTTCGGCTAAATAAATGTCTACCAAATTGGTTTGATTGTGAATACATTTGTTTTGTATGCGTGGTTGTTTTATTTCTTGTATGATTGTGGATTGTGTATGTTACTACAACAAGTTATCACACAAGTTAACAACAAGCAAAACTGAAATTTAATTGGTTAAATTATAAACAACATGAAATTTACCAAACTACAATTTAATCGGTTAAATTGAAATGGCTAAAAGGACATTAATAAACGGTTATTAAGAACATGATAAGGATCATATATATATATATATATATATATATATATATATATATATATATATATATATATATATATATATATATATATATATATATATATATATATATATATAAAATGGTTTATATCAAGTAATTGGCTAAAATTACAAGTCATGAAAATGGATTTCAAATGAACCATACACTAAATGCATGTTGGTGTATGGCATAAAAGTTTTCTCAAACTAAAAATAATGAAAACTTAAAATCCCTTTAACAAACAAGGTAAACAAGTTAAACGCCATCCTTTTATGTGACACTTAGACATATTAGGGAACTCATGATGGGATAAAGGTCACCTAACCGTCATGAACAAACTAATGTGATTAAGGTGAATTTCGTATGCTTGTGGGATAAAGGTCACCTAACCACTTGTATGTTAAGTTTACACGTTTACACAAGTAGGACGACTTGATTTGGAAATCATGAACTTAGGGTCACCAAATCATGATGAACAAATAGGCGTTGATGGGATAATATGCCATGCAAAAGGATTGCATGATCCCATAACTTAGAAGTTGCAAAAGGATTGCAATTGTCATATAATGACTACCTAGCTAAATCAAATGATGGGATAAAGGTCACCTAACATAAATTTGGTTTAGCATTGGATTCTAAAATTTAATAAATATCAATTGGATTTAAAGGGCATTGATCATTAAATTAAAATTGATTCTTAAACAACTTTGTTAAATTTTGTAGATGGCCGCCAACAACAACAACATTTCGAACGCACCAATAAACTTTAACAACCTATCATTGAGGTCAATCCTCGAAAAGGAAAAACTCAACCATACAAACTTCATGGATTGGTTCCGCAATCTAAGAATTGTCCTCAAACTAGAGGACAGGGCGTATGTGTTAGAAGACCCCATTCCCGGTCAACCGGACGAGGATGATACGGAAGGCATGGCTTATTGGGAGAAATAATGCACCGATTCGTTGCAAGTTTCTTACCTCATGCTTGGGACTATGATACCCGAACTCCAAAAGGATTTTGAGCATCATAGTGCATATGACATGATCACATTGTTAAAGGAGATGTTCCTTCAAAAAGTTCGCGTCGAGCGCTTTGAAACGGTCCGAGCGCTTCATGCATGTCGGATGGACGACTCCCAATCCATTTCATCTTATGTCCTTAAGATGAAAAGCCTAATTGATCGAGCGAACCTTCTAAACTGCAACGTGTCTAATGAATTAGCCACGGACCTCATTCTCAACTCATTGTCAAAAAGGTTTGACACATTTGTAATGAATTACAATATGAATGGTTGGGATAAAAGCATTGGCGAATTACATGCCATGCTTAAGACGGCAGAAGAAAGCATGGGTAAAAGGGCTTCACCCGTGTTTACGATCAATGAAGGCGGGTCCAAAAATAATAACACTTCTAAGCCAAAGGCGGCTAAGAGGAAGGGACCCGCCTACCAAGGCAAGGGCAAGGGAAAGGGGAAGATGGTTACCCCAACCAACAACAACAAGAAGCAAAAGGTTGCTGGTAAAGCTAACCCCAAGGAAGATCCGTGCTTCGGTTGCGGTGAAATGGGTCACTGGAAACGAAACTGCCCAGCCTACCTTAAGGAGTTGAAGGAAAAGAGGGATGCAGGTCAAACCTCAGATAATGTATATATGGTATACATTGAGCTTAGTATTACTTCTTCTAATACATGGGTATTAGACATAGGATGTGGAACTCATATTTGCAATTCTTTGCAGGGGTTCAAAAGAAGTGATCAGGATACGGGAACAACAAGTCTCTTCATGGGAAATGGAGCAAGGGTGCAAGTGAAAGCTCATGGAGACTTTGTTTTAAAGCTTCCAAGTGGTTTGGAGCTTATTTTGATAAATGTTTTGTATGCACCCGATTTATAATGAAACATTATTTCTGTATCCCGTTTGAAACAATATGGTTTTAATCTTAATTTCATTAATGATGATATCCATGTTTCTTTAGATAATGTGTTCTATTTCAAGGCCTCGCCTTCGAATGGTATTTATGAATTGGTTCATGATGACACATCATACAATAGCTCAATGTTCCATGCAAACACCAAGAAACTCAAAAGGGATTTGAGTAATTCCTACTTATTGCATTGTCGCCTTGGTCACATAAACAAGAATCGAATGCATACACTTCAAAAGAATGGCCTTTTGAAATCAAATGAACTAGACTCATTTGATGTATGTGAATCTTGTTTACAAGGCAAAATGACTAAAGCACCTTTCAAAGGGACCTATGAAAGGGCT
Organism: Rutidosis leptorrhynchoides; assembly: GCF_046630445.1. Lineage (NCBI taxonomy): Eukaryota > Viridiplantae > Streptophyta > Magnoliopsida > Asterales > Asteraceae > Rutidosis > Rutidosis leptorrhynchoides. Next base: position 256,248,467 of record NC_092338.1, on the reverse strand, counting down.
AAAGACTTATTGGGATTAATACATTCGGATGTATGTGGACCCTTTAAGCCCATAACTAGGAATGGTGAAAGATACTTCGTTACTTTCATTGATGACTTCAGTCGTTTCGGATATGTCTACTTATTAAGACACAAGGATGAAACTTTTGAAGCATTCAAGGAATATCAAAATGAAGTACAAAATCAACTCAATAAGACAATCAAGGTACTTCGTACCGATAGAGGAGGTGAATACCTAAGCGATGCTTTCCAAGATCATCTTAGAAGTTGTAGGATTATCTCGCAACTTACTCCTCCTGGAACACCCCAACTTAATGGAGTTTTTGAAAGGAGGAACTGAACCCTAATGGATATGGTTCGATCTATGATGGCTAGAAGCTCGTTGCCTCTATCATTTTGGGGTTATTGTCTATGCTCCGAGGCTCGTATTTTAAATATGACCCCAACCAAGAAAGTGGAACGAACACCTCATGAGATGTGGTTTGGAAAACCTCCATCTCTATCATACTTAAAGGTATGGGGATGTGAAGCTTACCCTAAGCGTTACGTCCCCAATAAGTTGAATGCTCGATCCACGAAGTGTATCTTCATAGGATATCTCAAGGATGATATGGGATACTATTTCTATGATCCATCCGAGCAAAATGTATTTGTTGCTCGGAAGGCCGAATTCCTTGAAACTAAGTTCCTAATGGAATGTAATAGTGAAAGGAAGATAGATCTTGAGGAGGTTCAAGATCAAGTAGATGATACACAATTGGTTGACACTAGCACTCAACATGAAAATGTTGAGAATGATCAAATGGATGATCAAAGTATACAAGACGTTCGCAGATCTGGTAGGATTAGTAATCCTCCTGAGAGATATGGGTTTCTCATGGATGGTTGTTATGTGGTTGATTTGGATTAACCAATAAACTACCAAGATGCTTTATCAAGGATTGATAAAGATAAATGGCAGGAAGCCATGAACGCTGAGATGCAATCCATGTATGACAACCAAGTTTGGGAACTAGTTGTACAACCTGCTAACTCCAAGTTAGTTGATTGTAAATGGATTTTCAAGATGAAAACCGACATGCATGGAAACTTAAATACATATAAAGCTAGACTTGTAGCAAAAGGTTTCACTCAAACTCAAGGGGTTGACTATGATGAAATCTTTTTGCCTGTGGCAATGCTAAAGTCTATTAGGATATTATTTGCCATTGCTGCTCATTATGATTATGAAATATGGCAAATGGATGTCAAGACCGCTTTCCTAAATGGATATCTTGAGGAAGATGTCTATATGGTTCAGCCTGAAGGTTTTCTCGATCCGAAACATCCTAACAAGGTATGTAAGTTAAAGAAGTCAATCTACAGATTGAAACAAGCATCTAGAATGTGGAATCATCGTTTTAATAAGGAAGCCAAGAAATTTGGCTTCATTAAAAATGGTGATGAAGCTTGTGTATACAAGAAAGCTAGTGGGAGCACTATAATGTTCCTTGTATTATATGTGGATGATATATTGTTATTTGGAAATGATATTCTGACAATGCAAGGTGTTAAGACTTGGCTAAAAAACTACTTCTCCATTAAAGATCTTGAAGAAGCACAATACATTTTGGGGATTAGGATCTACAGGGATAGATCCAAGAAATTGATAGGTTTGAATCAAAGTGCATACATTGAAAAGATCTTGAAAAGGTTAAAGATGGAAAACTCTAAGAAAGGTTTTGTACCTATTCAAAAGGGAACACTTCTCAGTTCATCTCAGTGCCCCACCACGAAAGATGAACATGAGAGAATGAAGAAAGTCCCATATGCGTCTGCCATTGGGTCAATCATGTATGCAATGATATGCACTAGACCGGATGTGTCATGTGCTCTTAGCCTGACAAGTAGATACCAGAATAACCCAGGAAACAGTCATTGGATTGCTATTAAAAGTATATTGAAATACCTTAGAAGGACTAAGGATATGTTTCTTATATATGGGTCTGGTGAGGAGGAACTCGCTGTAAGAGGTTACGTGGATGCGAGTTTCCAAACTGATCGTGATGATTCTCGATCACAATCCGGTTATGTCTTCACACTAAATGGAGGTGCAGTCTCTTGGAAGAGTTCAAAACAGGATGCTGTTGCTTTATCCACTACAGAGTCGGAGTACATCGCCGCATCATTGGCAGCTCAGGAAGCTGTATGGATGAAGAAATTCATCGACGACTTAGGAGTAGTCCCTTCCATTCAGGACCCTCTTGAGATCTTTTGTGACAACGAGGGTGCGATTGCTCAAATCAAAGAACCTCGTGCTCACCAAAAGACCCATCACATTGAGCGAAGATTCAACTACATAAGGGATGAAGTTGAAAAGGGAAAGATATGTATTCGCAAAGTTCACACAGATCTTAATATAGCGGATCCTCTCACGAAGCTCTTACATGGAGCAAAACATACTGGACATGTTTGTGCATTAGGGCTTCGATATTCTAGTGATTGGTCATGATTTGTTTTAAGTATTGTAACGGAACGAAATTGTTCAAACTCATTAATATAATTATGGCATTAATTTATTTTGAGTTATGTTCCTATTTTGCATATTTTATCCATGAATAAGTAATTATTCTAAATTGTCGTAGTCGATCACATTTGTGGGAGCAAGTGTGAGGTTTAGACTATTATGAACTTGGATTGGTATACATTCATGGACTGAATGTGGGGCAAGGTTGCTACCAAGGTTCATAGATATTTGTGGGATACAAATATTGGAAGACCCGCTCTCAAGATTCACTAAATGGAGCCTTTGTGGTTGATCACATGTAATCTTGAGTAAAGGCAAATATCATTGTATCCTCTGACCTGAGATACATATTGGGTTCGGATATTTACCAAGTATTGTGCCTTGATTCTTTCCTTTGCTATTCTGAAATATGGTAGTTCACAAGGAAAAGCTCAGGCATAATGCAAGGTACATATTTAGGACGTATGTAGTCAAGATGGAATTTGTCCCTCTTATTCGTTGAGAGTCAGATGTCTAAGGCATGATAAAGTTAAATCTAGAAGAGAGTGATCACTCTGTATCTCTTGGATTTAACATGACATCTAGGATGAAAGGATATAATGAAAAGATTCACCTATTCATATTCGTGATGGGAACTCGAAAGGGATGATTTGAATGGCACAAAGTCATAACATATTGGGGGTGATAGACGGTCGTTAGGTGGTATCTGTCACTTGCATTATTTTATTATGTTTCTCGTGCAAGTGGGAGATTGAAGGTATTTCGTATGCCCGAGAGACATATTAAATTAATGTGGCTAATATGTTATGATCCAAGTCGGGTCATACCCAATAACAAACTTACCGACACCTTATACGTATTTGATCTTAACGATTGGATCATTAAACAAATACGCTACACTTGGATTTTAGAAAATCGGGTTTCTAAAATATTATCACTTGAGATAAATTATTTGGATAATTTATATATAATTGTTTATGGGTTTAAATGATTATATTGTGTTATATTTTATAAAAGGTTTTATAAAATATATAAGTAACAAAATAATACATAAGTTTATAACAAGTTTATAAACTTTTATAAACTTACAAGTATTATTATTAAAAGATTATGTGTTGCAGAATTTTGGGTCTCCAAGAATGACAAACACATGCTCCTTTGTTACTTTTAATACTACACAACTCCTCATAAGCATGCCTAACACTTCCACCAAGGTTAGACTTATTCTTTCAAGTGATAACTACAAACTTTAAGCTTGAAAACTGCCCAAAATACAGCATTCAGCTGTTGCCGTGGCCTTTTGGGGTCATAAAGAGGATCATTTTTCTTCTTTGCAAGCTAGTTTTCAAGTGTCAATTAATCCTAACAAAATTACTAGGTGTTGGTATCAAGTTTGGGGTATAATCTCTTGAGGTTTCATGCTTTTGAGGCTTGCATTCTCATCATCTTTCTAGTTGCTACTGTCCAAAAAATTAGGTGCAAATAAAAGGGTTTTGAGCTTGGTTAATTAGTTAGTTAAGTGTCTAAATCTTAACTAACTTAAAGGGTGGTGTTGGTGCATCAAAGGATTGAGTTTTACACACTTGTTCATCATCTTCATCATCACTCATATACCTCCTAACTTGGAGAAGGTATAACCTCTAAACTACTTCTATTTTACAAGCATATTTCATGACTTGATGTCTAATTGGAATTCAAATAAATTGGTCAAATATATTCACTTGTTTTCTTAATAAATCATGCTTCCGCTTGCTATAAATCTTACTAAATTGGTTTAGTGATTATGTTAACATTAAGAACATGTTGTTATATTGAATTCCAACAATTTGTTGGGGTGAAATTGGTCAAAGAGAAATCGGGAGTACCGATTTGGTTTTAGAGACGAATAGCAAGATTGATATGATTCGGGATCATTTGAAAAAGGCTCAAGATAGACAAAAGTCGTATGCCAACAAACGTTGGCGAATGATCGAATTTCAAGAAGGTGACATGGTGATACTTAAGGTTTCGCCATGGAAGGGCATTATTCGGTTTAGAAAACGGGAAAAGTTAGCTCCTCGGTTTATTGGGCCATTTAAAGTTTTAGCTCGTGTGGGCGAAGTCGCATATCGTTTGGAATTACCCGAGGAACTTGCGGGGATCCATAATACATTTCATGTTTTCCATCTCTGTAAGTGTCTTGCGGATGATTCTTCATGGGTGTCATTAGACGAAATTGAGCTAAACAATAAGTTAGAGTATGTTGAGGAGCCGGTTGCAATACTTGACGAAAAGGTAAAAAGATTGAGAAATAAAGAGGTGAGAACTTATAAGGTTCAATGGCGTCGAAGTATAGGTTCCGAGTTCACTTGGGAGTCCGAAGAGTTTGTTTTGGTCTATCTTCCTGCTTGTCATGCGGCGTGGATTGTGAGGGCGCAATCCGGTTCAAGTGGGGGAGAGTTGTAAGATCCAGTTTTATCAGTTGAGTTGGACGCCATCCAACTTGGTCGGACACCATCCAGTTTTGAAGGGCTGGACACCGTCCAGAAATCTGGACGCCGTCCAGATTTCCTGACGAGCCAGCTTTGGTATTTTGTTATTTAAAAAGGGGTAGTTTGGTAATTTCACTTGGTAGATGACTTTAAGGCCCTAGCTCAGTTTTAGTGAGCCTCATTACTCCTTTTCCATCTACTTTATCATCTTCCATTAAATCCTAGAGAGAGAGGAGGTTCTAGAGTGAGAGAGCTCCATTAAAGGAAGAAAGAGGTTGAATCGGGTCTTAGCGCAAGTTCTAAAGTTGTTCATCTAGTTGCTAGCTATGTGGTGATTGTGTTGGTAAGTTATAAAACCTATTTTCTTTATCTAAATTATGTTAAGGGTTAGGGTTTGGGTTAGTGTTGCACTTAAAACCCATTTGTTAGTGATTTGGGGGTTTTGGGTAATTTTGGGTCATGAAGACCCAAAAGATGACTATCCTAGGGTTTTGAAAAGTTAAAGTGTGTAAATGAGTCTTAAAGGCTTAGTAAATCACTAGCACTTTTGTAGTTAATGATAGTGGGTGTCATTGGGTTATGGGTGACCCAAATGGGAGTGTTGACCTTGAAATGGGTCAAATGGGTCTTGGGCGACCTAGGTTGTTAAATGTGTATGAGAACACACTAAACTTGTGTTTATAAAGTGTTTAAGACCATATTTGACTAGTGTTAGGGTTTTGTTGGTGTTGACCCAAACATTAGGGTTAGGGGTGCAAATGGGTCGGAATTGCATCTTGGGTCAAAATGGCACTAGAATGGGGAGTAAGTTGGTTGACCAACTTGTGTTGTGATTGATTATGTGCTAAATATGATAAGTACGTTACATTGAAGTTGTAAGCTCTGTTATCTTTCGCAAAAGACTCTAAGGTGAGTGGAATAATTATATGCGTAGGTATATAATGTATTTATTTGTTGTAGCGTGAGATGTGAAGTGTCGAGGTGTTAAGAC